>NC_134860.1:46591046-46641046 GCF_049852395.1 Peromyscus maniculatus bairdii | reverse complement strand
AGTACAAAAGACTGGATGGGGTTGGTTTCCGGAGGGAAGCCCTTATCACGCTCCTGTTCTTGTCACGTGTGCATTTTCCTCACACTTGTCTTTCAGCCTTCCGTACATCACCCTGCATCAAGCCCTGGGAAGACTGGATTTATTATTCTGACACGGTTCTCTGTGAAATACGTACTTCATAAGGATTATTTTTAACACACCAAAAGCCCCTCAAGTAATTACCCTCTCAAACTTCTCAAAAAGGAGGTCAGACTGATCCCTATCACGCTGTAGGCAAATCTAGAATGTTCTAATGTTTTAGATGTTTGCAGACCACACTGTACAGTCCAGTTTATTTTTTTTCCTCAGATGCATAATCAGGATTTCTTTTTCCTTATTTTAAAATGTCTCTTTTGCACATTAACACTTCTGTAAAAAAAAAAAAAACAGTTCATGTTCTTATATATTTGTCACTTCAGAATGCTATAAATCTACAAAAAAAGATGGAAAAATTGTGTGTGCGCTTCTTCTAATAATGAAAGCGAGAACGTGAATGAGTATTAATTTTCAAAACTTCTTAATGCTATCAACAGTCACATTAAAGGTAAGGGTATGACAGGTTATCTTTGTAGGGGTTTCCTAATTTCACTAGTTCAGATTACAGGATAGAATGGACCTCAATTTACATGATATTCTCCATTTATAACTCCTTTCAACTAAATCATTTCACTATAGGACAGCGCGTCTAAGACTGAGATTTTGTACTACTTGAAAGATATATTTCACTTTCAGGGGGTGGTATTGTGCTTTTTTCCCCCCTCTTTTGAAGGCAAAAGAAAAAATTTAAATAACCAAAAACAAAAATCTCACCATGAAAACAAGAAAGCGTAGCAGTTACGAATTGTTTTGCTGGTGATGGTTTAAAAGGCTTTATTTAAATCCCTCTTAAATGTCTTTATGATAAAGAAGAATCATTATGATTTATTCAGATCACAGTTATCCAACGCATGTCCACTGGATCTTCTCTTATTCACAGCCCACCATCAATTCTGTCCTCATACGTGTTCATTTTTGAAAAGACTTGCCAAACATAAATAAACAATTACAGAGTTTCAGAGTAGGGCTGCTTCTAAAGAGAAAAAATAAAATAAAAAAGATCACGAGTTACATTCTCACCAGCTATCCTATTAGACTCCATCATTAGGAAGAGTACTGAGGCAGTCTAGCAGGTGAAGAGAGCAGCAGTGTGTTCTCATTTTGCTATGAGAGCTGCGTTCTAGTTAATTCTACCTAGCTTTAGCTTCACGGGATGCTGCTTTCCACTGAGAATCAGGAGTGAAGAGCAGCGTCATGGCATGGGCTTCGCGGTACAACTGGTTAGTAAATCCAGTGTTTGAGGTGAGGGAGGTGAGATGTGGCCTGCATCTTCAGGGCAGATGGCGGGGTGTCACGGAGACAAGTGACAAGAAGAAGTTCCATCATTGGTTGATGCCTCCGATGGCTACACTATTTTGAAAACACGTGGTCCGTTTAACTAGTCAATTACTGCAATGAATCTCAGCTCAAGAGGATATACCCAGCCATGCTAGTGTGTACTGAAGTCACAATCATGGGAGGAAGGGGGAAAAAAAACTACTTCAATTTCTGTTCCCAATGCAAAAAGGTGTGCCTGCCTGAGCTCAGGAACCTGTGCGGCTTGCTTGTGAGATGACAAAGGTTCTCAAGAAAAGCCCCTGGGTGGGCTTCAAGAATCCCCATCTAGACTCTCAAAGAACGATTTAAAAACCAACTTCTCAGTCTAGCCATTTACATACATTTTTATAGAGTAAAGAGAGTTCAGATTCTACATTTGAAGAGTGTTGATCCAAAGTGTGAAACTGATAGAAGCAATTTACCTGGAGCTGTTAAAAGTGAGGGTTTGAGTGTGTCCATGGGCTCCTTTTCCCTCTGGTCAGTGTCCTGGAAATTACCCGAAAGCCAGAGTTGATACGGTAGAGCCTGAAGACTTCCCTGGACAGATGTCAGCTATACTCACCTGAAGCTCAATAAGATAGCCATGTCGTCATCAGTGCCCCCAGATGGAATATTTTCAAAATCCCACATACTGGGGCATGCACTCCATAGCGCCATATTTTTGAGCCTCCATTTTTTTTAACATAGCAAAAGTTTCCTTAAGAATGGGGTTAGAACTGTCATGTGTCAAATATTTACTTAAAACTTTGTTTAAAAAACAAAACACATACACACACAAAATCCCATCAAATATTCACACTTTAATATATGTTCCTCAGAAACAAATGTACAGTTAGATAACACATAAAGAATTATGAATGACTAATTATATTTTGCATATTTACAGCAAAGACAATTAGCAAATAGCTTTTATATGCAAAATAAGTGAAAAAGTAATTAAGATGCACTAACCAGAGCAGCAGTATCAAGTCTGCTGTCTTGTGATTCCTGCCTAACAAACATAATAATTACGCATTCATTGTCATATCATTAAACCGCTCTGTCCTTTAGGAAAAAAAAATGGTTATTTACTGTATAATAACCTGAAGAGTCGCAGAAGTTCCTCATAATGGTGAGCAGAATAATTAAATATTTCTTCTTAGGAATGTTCACCCGGTTCAATTTATTATCACATACTTCTACCAGCAAGCAGCTGGTCCTTAAGCATGCCAAGTGTTTTCTGTCTGGTCTGGGAAAGTAATTTTGTTTTGTTTGTAAGCTTGTGGGTTTTCGCCTTGCCGTTGAGCTGGGCGGGAGTGCTCCAGAGCCACGGTTCGCCTTCCTGAGGCTGCTCCTCTTGGAGGTTGGGAAACAACTTCAGGACCTGGCCATCTCTGAAAGCAATGCAATCTGTGATGCACGTGTTCTGTCTGTTTCTCTCTTTTGGAAATATTTTAGAACTTTCACTCTTTTGACACTAAACTAGACCTAAATGTGCAAACGAATGAGTAGGTACTATGTGGTATCTATCAGATTTGCACAAACCACTTGCGTTTCAGAAATACAGCAGTGGTTAAGATAGTTGGTGCTTAAGCTAATGAAAGTGATAGAAAATATCCTCCAGTTCTCCACGGATACACAGTGGGAGCCGTTTTCTTTCCCCAAAGCCGAGTGTCTATGGCTGCCCTTATATTATTGCCTATTGTTCACCTCTGAATTAAACACGGTACCTATAGAAGTGCATGATACAATCCAATCAGAACATAAGCAAAATAAAGGCTTTTGTGCATGTTTAGTATGTTACTGCATATATTCATCTATTATGTCATGCCTATAGTTAAAATTAGTTTGTTTAATACAGTCATGTGTGTAGTGAGGTCAAAAGTGCTGGGACAGTGAACGGGGGCAGAATTCGTTCATTGTTTGAGACTCCTCTAAGAATTACTACATAGAACACCTTAAATATGACAGAAGGGTAAATCTTAAGTTAAAAAAATCAAATTGCTATTAAAAATTCATTATTTAAAATGTACTTAACATTGACTAGTGTAATATTACTCATATATTAAATGTTTTCTTTTCTTTATAGATGATTTTAATGATATTAAATATAAACCTCCACCCCAGCTTAAAAAAGTAATTTTGCAGAGGTTTTTATCATTTAAGCGTTTGGCAACTACTTCAGCATTACTGAGCAACAATTCATTTCTATTTAGAAAGACAGCAGGAATAGACAGAGCATCTTGTTTTATATATTTAAATAAAGATTCCTGGCCCGATTTTGAATGGGTCTTAGTTTACCGAGAGCTATTTGGATAGTTTATAAATGTTCTATGCTGTAAGCTCCCGTCTGCATGGGTATAATGAACATGTAGCCAGCAGAGCCGGGAGGAAAATCCATATCCCTTCCCCCCATGTAACATCGCCTCCAGAACGTGAAAAAGAAATAGTCGCCCTGAAGTGAAGCTGGTTACATATGTTACTGGAGACCCTGTATGTTACCATCAGGACTGGGGGAATTAGAAATATATGACTTGAATTCCTGGTGAGGCGCTCTGAGAGCTGACTCGTTGGTAAAAATAGAAGAGAAACACAATCATCGGTCATTTACTCCTGAAAGCATGTCAGGCACACCAATAAAACGTATTCTACCTTTATAATTGACGTTTTAAAGAATCCAATTTAAAAAAAAAAATCTCAAAACAGTCATCATGGAAAAGAATTCTGTCTTCACCCTCACACTGACTTGGGGGTGAGAATGGTTTTCATATCAGTGATTTGGGCGATGGAGTCAACAAGAAAGAAACATGGATTTTTGCATTCTCATGCTTGGTAAAGGCCTTCACAAAACAGGCCTGGTGGTGCGTGCCTATCATCCCAGCACTTGGGAAATGGAGGCAGGAGGATCATGGGTTCAGGGACAGTCTAGGCTAGGCTACACAGTTTTTGAAATTCTGTTTCAAAAAACAAACAAAGCAAAAGATCTTCATGGAATTATATATATATATAATATTTAAGATAAATATTAATTTATATAATACAATATAAAATATATTATATTTATATATAGTACAATTATATATATATTTTATCTAGCTTAAAATTCTATTGAGAATATTAATACTCTACCTCTTGTGAGCTTAGAGGATAGTACATCGCTCACTGTTACAGCAGGGATATCAGTCCATGTATCTGCTATGGTAGTAAAAATAACCAGACAGGACCTTCCTGTGTGCATGTATGCTGCTAGAGATGGAGACTAGTTCCTTGTGTATGCCAACCAAGTACCCTCCATTCCGCTATATTCCTAGCCCCTCCCCAGCCTTTTTATTTTTGGAACATGGTCTCTCTAAATTGCTTAAGATGGCTGGAATGTTCTCTGTAGTCCAGGTAAAATTTTAGTTAGCAGTTTTCCTGATTCAGCTTCTCAGGTAGCTGGACCCCACCAGACCAAGCTTCTGTACTAACTTTGGTTGTTTGCTTGCTTATTATATTAAGTAATTTTTTTTAGATGAGGACTCACACTGTAGCCCTGGCTGTCCTAGAATTTACTATATAGACCAAAATGGCCTTAAACTCACAGAGATCTACCTGCCTCTGCCTCCAGAGTGCTGGTATTAAAGGCATTGATCTGCATGCTTGGCAGCATATATTATTTTTAATTCTGGTAAAGTACATTGAAGTTTACTATTTTGACCGTTTAAATCACAGTTCGGGCCATTAAGTACCGTCACACTGCCGCGCACCTGACATCACCGCCTATCTTAAGAACCCTGTGGACTGTACAAAACTGAAATTCTAGACCTGGCAGCGTGAACCCTGCTTTCACCATCCCCTTCCACTTCCCAGATCTGATTTTGATGATTCTAGGAACCTCCTACAAGTGAAATCTTACAAATTCTGTCCTTTTTCCTATACTAACTCTAACAATGAGGTAGGTTCCCTCTTCATGAAGCAAAATTCCTAAGGTTGGGAAATTCCGAAGGTATGCATCTCTCTGGTCATCCTTCCTCAGGTAGGGATTTCTCATCAGAATGGAGGGTAAAAAGTCTCTCCTTGAGTCTTCTTTGACCATATCATGAGCGGTAATTATTCAAACCCACGGTTCATCTGGTAGTTGGTCTTTATACTATTCAAGATGAAGCCTCTCCATCCATCTTGCCTTAACTGGTGACACGATGCAGTATGGACAGTCTCTTTACCGTGTAAGCTGACCACATGCTTCCTGGACACTATGGAATTAAACATTCCTCAAGCAAAGAGCACATACCCTTTCTCAAAAACAGTGTTGAAGCAGGACTACATCTCTGTCTCTGTCTTACTCATCTTCTCTAACGCTTCCCTCCCTGGTCTGTATTTCCGATGCCCGTATCTTAGAAAACTTCACACAATCCCACCTCTAGCTGTTGTCCTGCTTATGATGCATGCAGTACAGCCTCCATCCCTGCCACTGAATGGCTCATTGATGGTGAATGAACGTTTTGGTGAATGGATGAACAACACAAACATTAGTTAAACAAGCTGGAGGAGACGGGAAAACGCATCTTTCCTGCAGATGTCAACCCCTGGTCTCAGCTCTGACGTGGCTGAAACTGTCATCGGTGCCATGGCCATTTGCATACCAAACCCCTGAGTCCTTCCTAGGTGTATATATTTTAAAATCAATGTTCTGTATTTAGGGAGAGAGAATAATGGGAAGAGGAAAGAATGAGGGAGACAGCTGAGCTTCAGGTGGAGACCTATTTCAAACTTCCTTGGTGAGGGAACTCCCTGGGTGAGGGGACTCCCTGGGTGAGGGGACTCCCTGGGTGAGGGGACTCCCTGGGTGAGGGAACTCCCTTGGTGAGGGGACTCCCTGGGTGAGGGGACTCCCTGGGTGAGGGGACTCCCTGGGTGAGGGGACTCCCCTGGTGGGTGAGGAGACTCCCCTGGTGGGTGATTCCCCTGGTGGGTGATTCCCCTGGTGGGTGACTCCCCTGGTGGGTGACTCCCTTGGTGGGTGACTCCCTTTAGCTCACAGACTAGTCCCTAGTAGGACTTGGTTCTCCTGAAGGGCTTGTGTAGAATGGCACGGTGATCTTAGAATCACCATCACTCCCAGATGTAGTCCAACCATGATGCAGAAAACTTTATAAACAAGAGGCCAAAGTAAGTGGCACATTCTCTCTTCTTTCCTCCATCCATCCCTCCCTCTCTCTCCCTCCCCCTCTTCCCTTCTCTCATCTCTCTCTCTTTTTTTTTTTCTTTTTTGAGACAGTACCTCATGTATGCCCAGACTAATCTTCAAGTCATGGACTCAGAAGATCCCCCTGCCTCGGCCTCCAGAGTGCTGAGACTGCACACATACCTTACACCCAGCATTAAGCTCAAGTCTTTCAAAACGATGTCCTTATTATAGAAATTTCTTTCTTTCTTTTGTTTGTTTGTTTGTTTGTTTTTGTACAAGACAGAGTTTCTTGTCTGTCCTGGAACTTGCTCTGTAGACCAGGCTGGCCTTGAACTCACTGAGATCTGCCTGACTGAGATTAGAAGTATACCCCTATCACATACTAGAAATTTCTTTATAAATATCTAGCCAAATGTGATGAAGTATACCCATAATCCCAACTCAAGGCCAGGCACACACACACACACACACACACACACACACACACACACACACACACACATTCAAATAATTAAAAATAAAAATGAACCAAAATAGGTGGGGTTATTTTGGTTTAATCCCTTTAATCCCAGCACTCATGAGACAGAGGCAGGTGAATCTTTGTGAGTTTGAGACCAAACTAGTCTACAGAGAAAGTTCCAGGACAACCAGGGCTACACAGAGAAACTCTGTCTTGAAAAACAAATAAATGAATGAATAAATTTTCTCCACCTTTTCCTAGGCGCTTTAAGGCAGGTGTGGTGGCACACACCTATAATCCCAGTGCTCAGGCAAAACAGTTAGGAGTTAGAAGTCAGCCTGAGCTATACAGTGAGACCCTGTCTCAAAACAAAATATTGATAGATCTAATAACCTAAGAAGTTTATACAGTTGGTTCAAAAACAGATCATGAAGAAAGCTCCTAGCTATAGATTATGAAATTCATCTAATTTAAACTCTGCCTCACAGCAAGGCCTAGTAAGACAGAAGATGCTCTGTCATGTAGAAACATGTGTTCTTGAGGGGCTGGGAATGTGGCTCTGTAGTCAAGCTGGTTTCGAATGCTTGAAGCCCTGGATTTCATCCCCAGGGCTACAGAAACCAAGTACCATGGAGCACAGCTGCCTCAGCGCCTTAGTGAGTTTGAGGCCAGCCTGGGATATATGAGAACGTGTCTCCAAAGAAAAAGAGGAAGGGAGGAAGGGAGGGAGAAAGAGAGGAAAAGAAGGAAGGAGGAAACGAAGGAAGGAAGGAAAGAAGGAGGGGAGGAAGGAAGGAAGGAAGGAGGAAGGAAGGAAGGAAGGAAGGAAGGAAGGAAGGAAGGAAGGAAGGAAGGAAGGAAGGAAGGAAAAAACAGAGCAGTTGTTAGTGTTTACAGCCTTATTTTCTATACACTGATTTTCGTTGGCGTAAATGGATCTCCTGAGGAATTAACATGAATGTGAGCAAAGCAGAAAGGCCATTTATAAACTCCCAATAGTGCCATAGAATACGTCCAGCTGGCCTAGAGAACTTGAGTGCAAGACATGAAAACCTAGAGATGACTTACGAAATCTTCAAGCCTCTCCTTGCCCAGTAAAACAACAAGCATTTTCTGAAGTCCCAGCTTCCATGTCTTACAGCTTGTCCGTCAGTCTAGCTTCATTTGAAAAATAGCATGGTCATAGAAAACCGTGGAGAAGTGCTGTACACGAGCAAAAAAAAAAAAAAATCAAGCTAGAATACCCTGATGGAATCCAGAATTAGTGTGTAGAAGTTGCATGTGTTTATTAGTTAGTAATTCATTAACTCATTTATTTTGGCAGTGCTGAGGATTGAGCAGTGTGGGTCTTACACGGTTAGCTGGTGTTCTACCACTGAGCCTTATCCCCAGGCCCTGCACTTGTTATTATTTCAACTGTACTTAAAGGTGGGAACACTCTCAGACACAGGTGGTGACTAACCCCCAGGGAGAGGAGGTGGCTACCGTTTCCGAAACAATTCTAGGACTGACTCCTCCGTATCAGAAGGAACCTGAGTCTTGGCCCATCCATCACGTGGAAGCAGCCTACCGAGGTCAAAGATGCGGCCAGATGTGCCTGGAGTGCCCACTGCAAGCGTGTCCCACCTTGGCTGCCGGCTGAGTTCCCGAAGGTGGGATGAACCGCATTCCACCGGCTCCAGTCTGACTACATCACGGTTGGATCATAATCCTGAGATTCACACCGATGCTGAAGAAGTCTCTGCTTCAGAACTTTAAGGCAACAATTAAGTATTCCATTGTCATGGCTCAATTAACTGGTTTGGCCTGAGAAAATTGGGGATTGTAAAGTGAGGATGGGATGTGCTTTGATCCTCTTTCCAGGGTTATTGTTTCATTAATAAATGAACATGTCATTTGTCTCACCAGAGGGAGCTCATGCCCTCCAGGCTTTTTTCCCTTTTTTGTTCAGGTTTTATAAAGATGAATTTCCAGTGCTCTGAAATACCATGGATTAGTAGTTAAGCCTGACAGCACTTTAGGGAGTAGGGAGCTTAGAGTGCCTCACACAGGTCTCCAAAGCACTTGTTTACTAATAGAGGAAAGCAGCGACCGGCTGCAGCTGCTGATATCGCATTACCATTTGGAAAGACAGTAGCTGAGATAACAAATCACACAGTTTTAATAATTACTCCTGCATTCCCCGTTTTTGTTTCCTGCATAACTGTAAAGGCTGGATTTCTTCCAAATAAACAGATAAAAACAGTATGGAACTTTTATCTTTTAATGATAATGACAACACACATCATGTTTCACTAAAAGTTTCCTGCTGGATTTTTTTTTTTCTGATTTCTCGAGTTTCAATAAAATGTAATTATACTTTATAATTCCACTCTTTTAATCTTCACTTCAAAAACTATTCACAGTGAGCAAGTTTGCCAGGCACTGGACTTACCCGTGTTGACTCTTTCTCCTGCTTTCTGTCTTGGGGTAAACCTGTCATTGAAATTGCATCCTGTATGTTGAGCTGCTTTGCATTCAAATTAATAGCTAGTTTAATTTGAATGTAAAACAGCTCCATTTATGCACTCATTTATGGAAAAAGAAGTGAGGCGTTGGGCAATGAATGGATGTTTAAGATATGATACATTTACAACATATTTTTAATCCTAAATTGAACCTATATTAGGACGGGGCCATTTTAATATCAATGGATAAGTCCTAACAGAAACCCTTTTTAGGAATCTGCATAGTAAATATGTGCTTTAGGGGTCAGAACTGCATTGTGCACATACAGTACGGGTTTAGTTCATATGGCTGGGGCTGGGCATTTTCCAGCAAATCTGTACATTGTTAGGTTTCTATAGCCCAAGGGTGGCAATTGATTTTTAAAACACATGCTGCAACTTTATTTGCTCAGTAATTACACGGACTTTATTTGGAGGTCAGAGAAAGAACAACCAAATAGGAAAATCAAGTCTTCCTCTGAGCGCAACGAGACCATGAAAGTTGTCAGACAGAGAAGAATGCTCAACTTTTTCCCAGCGCTCCGAGTTCGCTTCTGCGGCTCCATGTTCCATTGGGTGATTAGGGAAAGCTTTTTTAAAGGCTTACTTCAGAATGATCTTAATTGGTGCAAGGTTGAGCCCTTTCTAGGAGGGGAGGGAAAAGGTTGAATAGCCTTTTCAAGTCACATGAAAGTTTCGAGGATGAATGTACGATAATTAGATTAATAAGTAGCTTAATTGATCACAGCTGAGGATTTCAACAGCCACACATCAGAGCAACAATAAAAGATTACTGTGATTCCAGTTTGTTAAAAAAAAAAAAAAAATTTGTACTGAAACTTGATTAACCTTAAACACAAAGTGCCTTTCTTTCTCACTCTAAAATGTCTGATTCAGGGAGGGGTGTGTGAAGAGGGGAAGTAGGGGAGAGGACCTGAAATAACCAAAAAGTCTTACTTTATTCCCCTGCGTTTCCCAGGAAGTAAGAGCGTGGTGCATGGGGTGGCTTGAACCAAAACTTTTCCCTTTCCGTTTCTTATCGTTGAATGGATGAGTTGGCTCTAAGCCAGCAGGAACTTACACTGCCCACCCAGCACTTGGAGGAGCTTTTTCTGATGTACAAATTTTCATGAGCACATTCTCTCCGTGGAGACTGTCAGTTACTGCCAGCGATAACGTAGGAGGAACACCAGCCCACCCCTTGACCTCTGTGAGTCCCACCCTGTCATTGCTCACGGTGGAGAACTTGCCGGGCTGAGAACATTTGGGTTCACATGTTAGCGCGGTATCCTTAGGGTTAAAAAGCGTGCATTTAGATGTGTACCTCCAAAACTACAAGTTACCTAAACAAGTGGCTGGGGATGAGCAGGATTCGTGCACGAATCACACAAAATCAAGACAGTAGGGTGACAGCAAGAACAGCTGATCCAGAAAGGCTAAGATAGACCAGGTACATGGTGCATATCTCTAATGCCAGCACGTGAGAGGCTGAAGCAGGTGGATATCTGTGAGTTAGAGACCCTCCCTGGTCTACATAGTGAGTTACGGGCTGGCCAAGGCTGCACAGTAAGACCTAGGCTCAAAAAACAAAAGCAACAACAATAACAAAAAGCAGAAGCGTTAAGAAGTTGGATGGAGGGCTAGAGAGATGGCTTGGTGGTTAAGGGCACTGACTGCCCTTCCAGGGGACCTGAGTTCAGTTCCCAGCACCCATACCAGGTAGTTCACAACTGTCTGTAACTCCAGCTCCAGGAGATCGAATACCCTCTTCTGGCCTCCAAAAGCACCTATATACATGTCACACACACACACACACACACACACACACACACACACACACACACACACACACGTATGCCTAAATAAAAATAAATAAATTCATTTTTAAAAAAAGAAATTGGATGGAAACTCGAACTCAAAAACTAAACATGAATTCAAATTATTGTCCATTGGAAGTCTTTCTCCCATCTCCGTCACAAATACTTAAAAATATTTCTAATTAAAAACTGGGGTCTGGGATCTTGGCAAAGGGTCCCATGGAGCTCCTGCGGCTCTGGGGTGTCTTTAGGAGGCAGCACCCTGTCTGAAGTCATCAAGACTAAAATCAGGAAAAGACTGCCCTTTGGACAGCTGCTTCCCAAACCAGAACCAGGCCGGAAACTTCCAGCAGAACTGCCCGGACTTGGGCCACCATGAGACATCAGTGAGCAGAAGGGGTGATGTCTGTGTGTGCCAGTGGTACCCAGTGTGCACAGGTCCCTCGGCCCTACATCCTGGGTCTCAGTCTGGGATGACCGCCAGGCAGAAGGCACATTTCCTGGGAAGAAATGGCTTGGCATGTTCTTCTCCCTGGATAGTACAGTGGGACCTGGGTACATGACGTCTCTTCTTTCTCTGGGACCCAGAATCATGATGCAACTACTAATAAAACTCACTGGAAAATGTTTAAAAAACAAACACACAAAAGTGGCATCTACTGCCTCATCTAAGCAAGCGAAGGTCAAATTTTATTAGCTAGCCTTAAACTTGTCTGACTCTAAAGTTAAACAATATAGCATGAAGCCGTGGGCATCCGTGTCCACTTGGCAGTGGAAGAGCCTGTGGTCCCTGCCAGCACTCAGTAGCCCTCGTGTTTGGGAGGCTAGAATTTCCAGCCCAGCTGTGGGGCAGATGATCCTCAGTTGAACACACAGCTGCACGAAGAAGTTATAAGTGGGTGGGCTGCTGAGACATCCTCCAACATACAGGAAAAAGACAAAGCTAATAAGGCAGGGAGTGGGTGGGCAGCTGAGACATCCTCCAACATACAGGGAAAATACAAAGCTAAAATACTAGACAGCTTTGGTGAGGTCATTGTGTGTTTTCATTTAACCTCTGAAAGAGATAGGGGTGCGGTTTTGCATATGGCCCCAGCCAGCACATTGAGAAGTTGCCCACACACCGACCAGATTCTCAGGGCTACCCACTGGTGCTCGTGCCCATTCACAGGATCAGTCAGTCCAGCCACTGGCGCTAGCGGTAGAGGCAGATCCATTTATGCTGTCAGGCCACTCCTCTTCAGAGAGCTCTCCACTTCTGCTGGGATGAAAGAGAGCTTTACATATCTCTTTAATCACATAATGGAAAATGCCATCCCATTATGGATTGCGTTTTCTATGTTAAGATATCACAACTTGAAAGTGTTGATTGAATGATAGAACTCAGAAGAAACTCAGAAGCCCAAGGCTCTGTTTAGCCAGCAGCCAGTCCTGCAAGTGCATGCCTCATCTGAAATGGGCATCTCATTACTGGCTAACATTATTTACTTAGGAGGAGATACGACCTCTAATTTGCCTTTAAATGATTAATTTGGTGTTTAAATAAGTGCCTTTTCCTTAATAATGTTTTCTTCAACCAATTCACTTATGTCAATAAACTCTTTGTTTAACCTTCTTTAAGGAAACATTTTCTCTGCTCTGAGGCAATTAATGAGCTATCACATAAATAGGTACAAGAAGATGAAATAAAATGAAGGGCCGCCCCGGACAGTAGAAGTGGGTTCAGCTGATGAGTGGGGACTGTCGGTTCCTGTCAGCTACAATAATGTCAACCGTGCTCTGGCCTCCCAGGAGACCCCTCCCTGTCATAGCTTATGGTAGACGACTGCCTGGGTGAGACACCCCAGACAGAGTACAGCCAGGTTTTTCCTCTCAGTTGCTGGTTTTTGTGGGTTTGGTTAAAAAACAAAAACAAAAACAAAAACAAAACTGTAAACCAAGACAGAAATGACTGTGGTTTTGTTTTCTGTTTTTTTAAATAGGAAATTAAGGTGTAAATGAAAACAGACATAATGATTGATCGTAATACAAAATAATATCAACATTAATATCAAAGTGTCAGAAAGGATACTTTTGTCCTCTTAAGGAAATGAAAGGGTTTGTGTATGATTCAGTTGAATAATTTTTCAGATATTATATTATTTCTAAGTTTATCTACGGAGTACAGTGGCTTTGGCTGTCTTGGTTTTAGGCACCGGTAGAGTTTAAGGCTGTTAGATCTTGTATAGCTCTGGTATGTGCAGAACTTTCTAGCTGATGGATGGCTTGCCAATGGCGTCGTGACTACCGTCAATATTATTTGAAAATTCGGTGTTTTCCCTGAGGGGAGTGAGAGTGAGCGACCATGTTACTCATTCTCAGGAGTCCACTGAATGAGGCAGAGGCCATTCCCACTCCCTTCCCATAGCCACAGGCTTCAGCCCCAGGGCACACAGCCAACAAAAATGCAGATATATTCAAGCCTCCTTCACTGCCAGCTGTGGGCATAGACTAAGTCCCCACCAAGGCAAGGTGATCACAAGTGTATGAAGCCTCCTAATTGTGTCTGTCAAAAGCAGTCATTTTTCCCCTCAACATGAAAGGAGCTTGGGCTGAGGACATACCTCAGTAGAGAGCAGTTGCCTACCATGCTTAAGACCCTGGGTTTGATTATCAGTGACCAGAAAAGTAAACCTGGTGTGGTAGGGGCACACCTGTAATACCAAAAACTGAAAACTGAAGCAGGAGAATTGCCTCAAGTTTGAGGCCAGCCTGAGCTACATAGTGAGTTCCAGACCAGTTTGGGATACGGTGTCAGCTCCTTTCAGAAAATAAATAAATAAATAAATAAATAAATAAATAAATAAATAAATAAATAAATAAAGCTTTAAAATTTTTAATTAAATACACTGAAAGTACACGTAAAAAATAAATAAATTCAAGAGCCCATGCCTTTAATCCCAGCACTCGGGAGGCAGAGGCAGGAAGATCTATGTGAGTTTGAGGCCAGCCTATGCTGTGGGATGTCTTTCTGTATGCTGTGAATATGTGTGGCTCCCATTGGATAATAAATAAAGCTATTTTGGCCTATGGCAAGAGGGTTTACAGCCAGGTGGGAAACCCAAGCAGAGATACAGGGAAAAGTAGGGTGTGAGCATAGAATGGGGGGGGGGACCCTAGAGCCCGCCACAGAAGGAAGAACAAAATGTTAGCAGACCAGTAACACCATGGCCACGTGGCAACATATAGATTTATAGAATGGGTTAATTTAAGATGAAAGAGTTAGCTAGCAAGAAGCTGAAGCCATAGGCCTTACAGTTTGTAATTAATATAAGCCTCTGAGTGATTATTTTATAAGCAGCTTCGGGACCTTGGGTGGGAGAGATTCGTCTGGACTGTTGGACAAAGCAGGACCGAAGATATTTCCATCCACATCTCTGGTCTACAAAGCAAGTTCCAGGACAGCCATGACTCTGTTACACAGAGAAACTCTGTCTTGAAAAACCAAAATAAAGGAAAAAATCATATGTTTTACCACATGAGTCAATTAAAGCTATTCTTCCCCCACTCCAGGGCTTCACACATGCTAGGCAAGTGCATCACACTTAGCTACATCCCTAACCTGTGTTTTGTTTTTTAATTAGTGATACAGTTTCACTAATTACCGTGGGTTGACCTTGAATTCACTCTGTAGTTTAGGCAGGTCTCAGATTCGAGCTCTTCTGGGCTCAGTTTCCTAAGTAACTGGGATTTCAGGCCTGAAACTTCAGGACCAACTCCTGTCTGTCTATCTATCTATCTATCTATCTATCTATCTATCTATCTATCTATCTATCTATCTATCTATCTATCCATCCATCCATCTACCCACCCACCCATCCATCCGTCTGTCTGTCTATTCATCCATTCATCTATTTATCATTGTGTATTTATCATCTATCCACCCATCCATCCATCATCTATTATCTATCCATCTATCATCTACCTATCTTTATAATTGTTAGCAGTTCTTGCTTTTTTTTTTTAATCTAGTCTATATAAAGTTTACCTGATTGAGAGTTTTTGAAAACCTTCCAGGTGCTCCTCTCGGTCTCCTGAATTAAGGGCAGTCCCTCACCTGACACTCACTACTCCACAGGTTTTCCAGCCTCTGCTTCCTGCATGGCTCTTCTGCCCCATCCCCCCATCTGTCAAATCATAGCAGAGAGTCACACCTGGGTCCATCTCAGTTCTTCCGCAGCCTGTATGAGTCATATCTACCGCATTATATTTGAAAACGGGGATGAAAGTCTTATTTTAAAGGTGGGAGGGGTGGGGCTTGGGCTTAAAGGTGACTAAAAGTTGGAGGCCATGGTAAGCCACTCCTGGGTCCACCTGCTATTACACTCTTATGACCGCCTCTGGCTTTTCCTTGTATCACTTCTCACAGACCATTTCTATGCCTTCCATCCCGACACAGGGTAATCTTCCTGATAGACTGCAGACTCATATGCACAGGGATAACATGTTTGTTTCACTGTTTCAGCCCTATAATATCACAGAGCCTGGCATTTAGTACCCAGATGCTGAGTGAATCAATAAACATTTCTGAATCCATGTTCTCACCTATTAATTGTGATTAATAATACTGCACAGGGTTGTTGCTTGAAAAATATGAGAAAATAAAGGTATCTGGTGCGTGGTATTGGACCAAACAAATGGGAAGTAAGATTATATGTCTTCATCGCATGAACTTTGGAATTGGATATGCATGTGTGTGTGTGTGTGTGTGTGTGTGTGTGTGTGTGTGTGTGTGTGTGTATCCTACATAGAATAGATATACAATTTATCTTTTCTTCCTCTATAAGACTGATAGGATAGAATTGATGTAATGTTGCTGTTCAGTGTATGACAATTGATCATCAGTGTGCTTACCAAGGTGTATATTACCACATCAAGGACTCAGCAATGCTGTCTTTTGATATCGTCCATCCATCTGACCAGCCATTTGTTCAGCCATCAAGTTTTTGTTAACAATATGTAATGTACCAGGCAATGATCCCTATATAGGAAATTTAATGGGGGCATATGTCAGAGAAGGATATAGGGATGCTTCATAAAATCTACAGCCTGGTGAACTAGATCATGAAGTGAATAAGGAGCCCGATAAAGGTTGAGTGCTGACCGTGAGTCACTACTCAGAGGAGGGCAGATTGCTGCTGAGGGGAACCACAGGGCCAGGGAACTACCCAAGCAGCTTCTCTCCAGCTCAGATGCCAACAGTACCTGAAATCTTTGAGGATTCCCATCCCCTCCCAGTTATGTGGCCTTACTCCTTCATTCAAATCCTATGTCATATGTTTTTATTGTATTTGTTTTGCTCTTCAATAAAAGTAAATATTAACTATTTTTATTAATTTGATGGAGCCCATATCAGAACACTGGTTCGTTGCCCAAGAAGCTTCACAGAGGTAAGGTCTGTGTCTTACCTGCCTATGTTGTGCCCGTACACTCTGGCAGAGTTCCAGGCGCCAACTAAAGGATCCAAGGATGTATGTAAAATAGAAACAAGTTTGTGCTGTTCTTGGATGTCTGAAAAAATATTTACCCTACTTTAAATGGACTTCTCCAGTCATCATGCTGGTCTTTAGTTAGCCAACTTCTATAGGTCTATTCCTGCTGCATATGATAGATGATGGATAAATTTGAGACAAGTTATAAGAATCACAAGTTTAATCCTCAAAAGGTTTACTATCCTATGAGAAGAGGAGCTCTTCCAGGCTGTAATCCCTAGGCCAACATCTGATGACCCTCTGTTCTCTGTAGCATTTGGAAGAACCTTCCCAACACAAATTCTTGCCATTGCTTATTCCCGTGACCCTGTCAGAAAGAACAATGGCTACTCCTTGCAACATACAACCGCCTCAAGGGCTCTCTCTAGCAGCATAACCGCACTGCTCTAAGGAAACCTATAGGAAAAAAAACCTACAGACAAGTAAATAGTACAGTGGCCAGAGCCTTGGGCCAGCTATTAAGAGTGTGGACTGCTCTTGCAGAGGGTGTGAGTCAGGTTCCCAGCACCCACACTGGCAGCTCACAACCACCTATAACTCCAGCTCCAGGGGATCCCATAAAGAAAAGTGATCAGCTGATCAGCTCACAAAACTAGTAAATCCAAAGATGGGGTGTCTTACTTGAAACTTGTCTAATGCCTCAGTGACTTCCAGAAGACAATGTTCTTTCTACCTGTCTAGCCATTGCCATCCTAAAGCTGGTTCCATTCCTGGTTTCAAGATGATGATAGATTGCAGCTTCTGGAGCCCTCCACATTCCTTAGAATATTTAAGAATGTCCCAGCGTTCCTAATCACTGCATGGTCTACTCAGTTCACACAGCTACCTTTGATTCTGTCCCTACCGACAAGAGAATAGAATATAATGATTTGGGGCTAGGCCTTGGACTACACCATCTATTGTACCCCAGAATAAGACTCAATGAGGTCAACTTCCACAAAATCATACTTGACCCCAAAAGAAACTGGATCCTATTGGAAAGAGGGAGATGAAAGCAGATGCTGATACACAGGGTCCCAGTCAGCATCAGTCTGTGAAGTCTGTGTGTTCAGGAGGCAGACCCCTCAGCCATGCTGGTAGAGAGGTGTGATGTCAGTCACACTGGTAGAGGGGTGTGATGTCAGTCACACTGGTAGAGGGGTGTGATGTCAGTCACACTGGTAGAGAGAGGGGTGTGATGTCAGTCACACTGGTAGAGAAAGGAGTGTGATGTCAGTCACACTGGTAGAGGGGTGTGATGTCAGTCACACTGGTAGAGAGAGGAGTGTGATGTCAGTCACACTGGTAGAGGGGTGTGATGTTAGTCACACTGTTAGAGAGAGGAGTGTGATGTCAGTCACACTGGTAGAGAGAGGAGTGTGATGTCAGTCACACTGGTAGAGAGGTGTGATGTCAGTCACACTGGTAGAGAGAAGGGTGTGATGTCAGGCACACTGGTAGAGGAGTGTCATGTCAGGCACATTGGTAGAGGGGTGTGATATCTTCCATCTCTTCCAAGACAAACAACAATGAGGCAGAAAAAAAACCCACAGCATCTGAAAAATAAGTTCTGATTTTTTCTACTCAGGGGAAAGAGTTACAAGAGTCACTGTTTTAAATCTGTACTTAAAAAACTGTGTTCTAGAATGTTATACCACTATGGAGTGGTGAAGTCAACTAATAACACGTGCTACTGTAAATGTTCAGTTTCCCGGGAGAAATGTAGAGCTCTTCTTTCGTGTGCAATGAAATCACTCGAAAGAACTTCATCCAGAAGCCTTTGCAAGTGAAGCCGCCAGCACCCACTGGATCTCGGGTGTTTTTGTGTTTCCTCCTCTTGTCTGTTTTTCATCCCTCGTCCTTTTGTCAACTTGACACAAGCTAGGATCATCTGGGAAGAGGAACCTCAACTGAGGTCGAGCAGTTTAGCCTGTAGGCAAGTCTATTGAGCATTTTCTTGATGAATGATTGGTGTGGGAGAGCCGTTGTGGGAGGCACCTGCCCTGGGCTGGTGGTCCTGGCGTGTATAAGAAGCAGCCTGGGCAAGCCATGATGAACAAGCCAGTAAGCGGGACTCCTCCATGGCCTCTGCTTCAGTTCCGGGCTTGAGCTCCTGACCCGAATTCCTTCATGGTGGACTACAAGCCGCAAGAAGAAATCAACCCTTTCCTCTCCGGTTGCTTTTGGTCATGATGTTTGCCACAGCAATAGAAAGCCAACTAAGACACTACTTCTCCACCTCTCCATTGTTGTTTGAATGTGAAATGTCCCCCATCGGCTCAAGTGGCACTCATGTAGAAGGTTGTGGAATCTTTAGGAGATGGGGCCTCACTAGAGGAAGTGAGTTACCAGGGGAAGAACTTGAGGCTTTATAGCCCAGTTCTATTTCCTGTCCTCTCTGTGTCCTGGCAGCAGACACTGTGACCAGTCACACCAGCTACTGCATTCTTTGTCAGAATGGACTGTGTCCTTTCAAACTGAGAGCCCAAATAAACCTTCCCTCAGTTGCTTCTTGTCAGATATGTGATCACAGCAATAAGGAAAGTAGCTAATAAATTATTACCACCTGTGTGTGTGTGTGTGTGTGTGTGTGTGTGTGTGTGTGTCTTTCTCTCTGTGTCTTGCTCTCTCTCTCTCTGTGTTTATCTCTGTCTGTGTGTATCTCTGTCTCTCTCTGTTTCTGTCTGTCTCTCTCTGTTTCTTATCTCTGTCTCTGCCTCTCTCTCTGTCTCTCTCTGTCTCTGTCTCTCTCATACACACACACACACACACACACACACACACACACACACACCTTTCCATCTTTCTCTTTCTGGTTCCTCTATTCTCTCTCATTCTTCATTTCCCAGTGGAATTTTTTTAATTTGAATGTAGTATGGTGAATTTAATGATGTAAGGTGGACACAGTTTTTTAAGACAGAGTCTCAAGTGTGTGTGTGTGGGGGGGGGTATTTGTGTGGGTGGGTGGGTGTATAGTTCTGCCTGACAAAGAACTCACTATGTAGACCAGGCTAGCCTTGAACTCAGAGACCTACCTGCCTTAGCCTCAGCAGTACTAGGATTAAAGGCATGCACCACCATGCCTAAGTTCAGTAAAATTATTTTTATTCCTTTGTTTTCTTCCTATTTTTCTCTTAAGTTCTCCATTCTTTATCTCTCTAAATGGGTCCCTGTAGGTGGATTCATTTAACAGGAGGCTATTAAGCATTTCTCTTTACCTGTGCCATGGAAACATCTGTAAAAATTCATTCAATTGACTCAGGTCCACTGTGAGGACATCATTCTAACTTGTGACCTCTGAACTCCATCAGGTGATGGAATCTCTGTGTCCAATATGAAACATTTGGTTTACTAACCTGTTCTGCATTTTCCAGAAAAAGAACGAAACTCCAGTCTGCTCGCTGGGAAGCTCTGAGGACTCACTCTTATCTCCCTAATCCTCACACCACCCTTGAGAGCCAAGAAGGCAGCTTAGTTTCCTGGGCCCCGTTTCCGAGTTCTGAAGAACCAGTAAGTATGGCACTTACAGTGTGATAAGATGACCAGACCTCAGCCTGCTGTTGTCTTCAGTGTGGGCTCATTCTTCAACTCTGGCATTTCCTCAGAGGAGCAAGAGATGCTTTCCAAATACCTTTATCCATTAGGTATTAGTATCATCAAGAAGAGTGTCACAAACAAGAGACAAGGACATTAGAGTCAAATGAGATGCAGTAACTCTTGTTTATAAAACAAATGCACTGTGGTGTGGAGGTGGGTCTCAGCCAAACAGGGCTCAAATTCACTAGATGTTCCCAGTCTGGTCTACAGAATTAGTGAGCCAGCACTACACAGAGAAACCCTGTCTCGAAAAAACAAACAAACAAACATATGAACAAACAAAATCTGTTCCCAAGAGAGGCGAGTCACCTGGTTATGATTTTTTTGGGGAGTGGGGAGGTTTGAGACAAAGTTTCTCTGTGTAGTTTTAGTGCCTGTCCTGGATCTCACTCTGTAGACCAGGCTGGCCTCAAACTCACAGAGATCCGCCTGGCTCTGCCTCCCGAGTGCTGGGATTAAAGGCGTGCGCCGCCACTGCCTACCCGGCTGACTCTCGTGGTTCTTGAGGTATGGTATATGGACATTTGTACCAGAGGAGGGTGCAGTGCTGGTATTCAATCTACACACATTTGCCAAACACTTGTCATTTGCCGTGTGTGTGTGTGTGTGTGTGTGTGTGTGTGTGTGTGTTGTGGTATGGTATGTAACTGAGGTCAAATAAATGAACAAATGCTTAAAAAAGAGAGGGGAGTAAAGAAAGAAAAGAAAAATGGGAGGAAGTAAATGGGAGGAAGTGCGTTTGGAGAGGTAATAATTTAGGACCATCTTGTGCTAGAGATCCTTCGATTCTTCCAGTCTGGAAAGTTGAGCTCTTCCTTGTACACTCAGAGAAGTGGGTGCCACAGCTGTCATCAACATTGTGAGAAAGCAGAGCTGTGATGAGCCTGAATGTGAGAGGAGGACTGGACAGAGCTCCACCACATTCAGGGTGAGAAGAGAAGTCAAGAGAAACCTGCCGGGGAAGAGGGGAGTGGAGCCCAGAGACCCTTGTCATGAAAAACTTGACATTTTCATACTTCATTTACATCTTTAGATTGTCTCTCTTTCTTTTTTTATTTTTTTGATTTGTCGAGACAGGTTTTCTCTGTGTAGTTTTGGTGGCTTTCCTGGATCTCGCCCTGTAGCCCAGTCTGGCCTTGAACTCACAGAGATCTGCCTGCCTCTGCCTCCCGAGTGCTGGGATTAAAGGCGTGCGCCACCACCGCCTGGCAAATTGTCTCTCATTTTAATAATCACACATTTCTTTTGAAATATAGAAAACATTAGCTAAAAACATATATTTTTAAAGGGCTGGGCATGGTGACACACACCAATAATCCTAGCACTGGGAAGTTGAGACAGAAGGATCATGAGTCCAAGGCCAGCTGAGGCTACACAGTAACCCTCTATCTAAAGAAAACAAAAGGAAGTGAAAGAAGCTCAGAGATAGAGCAATTGCCTAGGTTGCTCAAGACCTTGACCTTGGGTATGATCCCTAGCAAAAGACGCGCTCGCGCGTGCACACGCGTGCACACACACACACACACACACACACACACACACACATACACACACACGATGACAGACATTTTCTCAAAGAAGATAAACAAGTGGTCAACATACTCATGAAAAGATGCCCAGCATCCTTTGAAAAATGCAAATCAAAATGCCAATAAATCCCTTCTTATATCTGCTGATGTGGGAGTCAAGGGAGGAGAGGAAGGAGGGAGGAGATGGGGAGAGAAGAAGTCAGAGAAGAAGTCATAGTCATGGAGGGATGGGGCGTAAAGAGAGACTACAATAAGCACTTGGAAGGACGCAGGGAAATAGGAACAGGTATTCAAACAAAAACCTGTACGGGGATGTTCACAGCTCTGCCTAACAACAGTCAAAGGGCAGAAACCCAGTGTCCATCA
The DNA here is from genome assembly GCF_049852395.1 of Peromyscus maniculatus bairdii. NCBI lineage: Eukaryota > Metazoa > Chordata > Mammalia > Rodentia > Cricetidae > Peromyscus > Peromyscus maniculatus. Next base: position 46,618,683 of record NC_134860.1, on the reverse strand, counting down.
ACAAATGAATAGGAAAATAACATGTGACAAGTCGGACAACAAGATACTATTCGGACATAATGCGTAAAGTACAGAAGCCAGGAACAAAAGACCACATATCGTATTGTATACAACAGACAGAAAAGATAAATCCCCGGAGACTGATGGTTACCAGGGACAGGTAGGGAATGAAGAGCAGGAAATGACTGTTATTAAACAGGTCCGCACTTCCCTCTGTTTGTGGTGAGAGGAAGTAGAGAGTGGCACTGAGGATGCCACGTTGTAAGCATGCTGAATGCCACGGGATTTCACCTGTAACGTGGACTGAGTGTGGATCTTATGTTCTGAGTATTTCACAACAGTGCTGAGGGGGAGGAAGGGAGGCAGCAAAGAGGAAAGCTGAAGGGAGGGAGGGAGGGAGAGAGGGAGGGAGGGAGGGAGGGAAGGAGGGAGGGAGGGAGGGAGGGAGGGAGGGAGGGAGGGAGGGAGGGAGGGAGGGAGGGAGGGAGAGGGAAAGAAAAGTCAATTCTGTCTTGTCAGGTGAAAACCACAAAGTGGAGGCAATGACAGACTGCATGGGCTAGAGCTTAGAAACGAAATGCCAACGCCAGTGCATGGAGACGACTTCCTCAAAGAAGCCAACGAGCTGAAAGCCGAGGAAGCGAGGCAGGCGTGGCCACTTCACCTGACAGAACTCAAGTGAGGGGCGCATTCCACAAAGGGTCTTTTTCTGTTTAGTTTGGCTTAGTTTCAGGTGATGTGAGCATGGTTGTTTGGGAGCAGAGGGTGGCTTGAGCACATTTTCTGGGAGAAGGGAGCCTCAGAAAGGAGAAGAAACATATACAGGAAGGTGTAATTGAGAGAGGCAACGGGACCCTACGGAGAGTAGGACAGATGTGGGTGGAAACCACCACTTTGTAAGGAGAAGGGCAGCGCATCCTGAGAAGCGGGAGCAGGTGCGTTCGATCGCGCGTTCGATCAGAGATCAGAAAGGTTCAAAATGTTTGAGCCTGACAATTCTGAGACTAAAGGGGACTTTAACTGCATCGGGTTAAGTCGCTCTCAACTCTGATGAAAATCATTTGCACATTGTTGTGAATAAATGTTGCTGCTTGGGCCTCTGTCCAGAGGTCCTAGCTAGCCCATCGGAAGACAAGTTACAGGCCCTTCAGGTGACTGCTCAAGCACAATCATGGCTGAGAACCTATGATCTAGTCATCAGTCAGTTTGTGTAGGCCCCTGCCTGTGAGAATTCTCTTTGATATAGAACAGAAGCCCCATGATACTGTATTTAACTATAAAGGGGCCCTATGTGGGATTACTAAAGACCTGGGCATGGATTCTCAACTGACCTAAGGTTTCACCCTCAGCCACAGACCTCTCCTGACCACACCCACCTATTTAGACCCCTATCTCAACTGAAAAGAAACAACACACTAATGAGCAGTAATAAAATGTTCTTCAGGGAAGAAATTCTGTAAGCCAAAGAAGATGAATGCTAAGCATTTTGTTTGATTTCTCCTTTTAATTATCGCAACTATCCAATGTGGTGCATCCATGGGTGGAGGCCAGAGGATATTTGATATCTTCCTCTATTTCTCTCCACCTGATTTTTTTTTTGATGCTGTGAGCTGTCAGGATCCTCCTGACTTGGCTTCCTAGTACTGGAGTCACTAGAATATCATGATCAGGGTGATGTGAACCTGTTTTGGAATATTTATACACTGTGAAGATGTGTTGCTGTGATTGGTGTAATAAAGAGCTGAACGGCCAATAGCTAGGCAGGAGAGGATAGGTGGGACTTCCAGGCAGAGAGAGAACTCTGGAAAGAAGACAGATTTAATAGTGAGATGCAGGGGAAACAGGACATGCAGTCTGGAGATGAGTTAATGAGCGACATGGCAGAATGTACATTTTAAAAAAATGGGTTAGTTTAAGTAATAAGCGCTAACCTAAGCTAAAGGTCAAGCTTTCATAATTCATAATAAGTCTCCATGTCATTATTTGTGGACTGGCAATCTTGATGAGAAAGTACTACTACATGAACCAGGGTCCTCATGATTGCGCAACAAGCCTTTTCCACATGGAACCATCCCCCCAGGCCTGGTAACGACCTCTTTTCTTCCCAACTGACAGGTAACGTATTACATTCATGGGAAGTTTATTCAAGATCACAGAGTTTGAATGTGGCACAGGCCTTCCCTGACATTGGAGCACAAGTCATTAATCATCCTGCCACATCGTCACGTTGACGTTACATATAAAGGTTGTTCGGGCAGGGGCATCTTCGGCTCCTTTCTTTGGAGAAAACTTAACTGCATCCTTCTTTGGTATCAAAAAACAAGACTGGAAGCTGGAGACATGGCTCAGTGATAGGGTGTATGTTTAGTGTGTTTCAAAATCCTGGGTTCAATCTTCAGGATCCAACCTACCCACAGCCCCCCAAAAGCAAGACTTGAGTTATCTCATCTCAGGTTGTTTTAGCTGAAAACAGTTACATCTTCTCTTATGCATCCATGATTCCTTCTTCTATAACTCTTGCCCTCTCAAGACTCATAGTGAAAGCATCCATGATAGGTGACCGAACACACAGGTTTGGACTCAAACTTGCTTTGGACCTGAGCTCCAAACTATCCTAATTCTATGTATGATCTTGAATCCACAGAACTTCAAATAACACCTGTGGCTGGCCATGGGGGAAAAAGGTGATACTCATTAGAGGATAAGGCAGTAGCTGGTATATTGTTTCTGTTTGTTACAGAAAAGCAGTGACTTTCATCACTATGGTAACCCTTTATCAGCAGCAGCAGCCTCGTGAAGTTCCCTCAAGAGCACCATGAGGGATTGTTGCCTCTTTCAGAGATTCAAAGGTTTATGGGTTTCCTGGACTCTCTGCACTGGTGGAAATCCTCCTCAGGGTGTCCTCTCTGAAGTGGTAGCCACGGATCACATGGGAATGTTGAGTGTGTGAGACTCTCTCAGTTTGACTAAATGAATTAAATATTTTATTTTAAGTAAAACCAACCATAAGGGCTGACAGAATGGTTCAGTAGGCAAAGGAACTTGTGACCACATCTGACAGCCCGAGTTGGATCCCTGGGACTCACACGGCAAGAGGGAACCAGCTCCTGCAAGTTGTCTTCTAACCTCTAAACACACATTGTGGTACACAGAAACACACACACACACACACACACATACACACACACACACACACACACACACACACACCCCAAACAAATAAATAAATGTAATAAAATGTTTTAATTAAATATCTACATCAAGCCAGCATCCTCTTCACTGAATAGAACTATGCTAGACTGAATAACTGGTTAGACCATACCTATGCTGAAGCTGTTATGTTCAAAAGGAACAGGAAGCCAGGTGGTAGTGGACCACGCCTTTAATCCCAGCACTCAGAAGGCAGAGCCAGGCAGATCTCTGTGAGTTTGAGGCCAGTCTGGACTACAGAGTGAGTTCCAGGACAGCCAAGGCACAAAGAAACCTTGTCTCAAAAACCACCAACAACAAAATGAACAGGTAGTTTCTTCAAAGCTACCCTGAATACACTCCTGAGGTCAAAATCTTGGTGAGAGCTTCTACTTTCAGAGACTGTCAATATCATATATAGTTGACAAGCAGTGTACCATTTTTATACTAATCAAAATGTGGAAGTCACTCCAACAGCTATGGGTATGTTACAACAAGATTCTTGGATTGCATGGACAGAAGTTCAAGGACAAATATCTCACAAAAATACAGAAAAATCAATTTGAAATTCTTGTGATCAGATTCTTTTTCATGTGAAAGAAATTGTTAAAAATCTGATGAGAAAATAAAACACCTGTGATCTCTTACATTTTAACATTTTTTAATTCTAAAAACCCCTAAGGGCTACCGTCTTGGCTCAGTTGGTAGAGCGCTTACCTAACACACAGGAAAGGCCCTGGGGCTGATGCCTAGCATAGTATAAAACCAGATGTCTGAGGCCAAGGCCTGTAATCTCAGCACTGGGGAAGTAGAGGCAAGAGAATCAGATACTCAAGGTTGTCCCAGGCGACATAGGCATTCAAGATCAGTCTGAACTACATGAGAACCTACATTAATTTTTAAATTTCCCTCCAAAGCTACGAAGAAGTGATGGGGAGAAGGTGCAAAGATGCATGCCACAGCAGCTCCACTAGGTACATTATCTTGAGTGGAGATGCTGATGCACACTGAGCAGTCTCACTAGGTACGGTATGTTGAGCGGAGGTGCGGATGCACACTGTACATTATGTTGAGCGGAGGTGCGGATGCACACTGTACATTATGTTGAGCGGAGGTGCGGATACGCACTGAGCAGCCCCACTAGGTACATTTTGATGAGTGGAGGTGCGGATATGCACTGAGTGGGGCCACTCACGTTGGTTCATGTACATAAGTGAGAAACCTCGAGAAGGAAGCATGCCCAACCACAGCGTAACAGGTGTAGTTAAACAAGGAGGCAAAAACAAAGCTATGAAGACCCTCAGTAAAAGAAAAATAATGTTTCAATCTGTAAGACAAAGTACATCCACAGAGATCCCTGACAGATAACGTTAAACAGAATTATAGAAAAAAAAAAGAATTTTAGTTCATAAATTTCAGGGTTTTTTTTTTCAGGCGCACCAGCTGCGTGATTTACAAATAAAATTACATTAAGAAACACTACTCTCCATCAATAGACTATTGTGCTGTATTGTTGTGTTGTAAGGAATTCGTAATGTCTTTTATACCGTGCCATTGGCGTCGGGTGCTTTTCAGGCTATATTAATAATTTCATAAACATTTTTATTTTATTTTGTGATAGTGCTGGCATCAAAGCTGAAGTCTCACACATGGTAGGTAAGCACTACACCAGAATTCTACTCCAAACCTCTAAGTTTAAAAGAAAAAAAATAGGCAAGTGTTGAAAATTATATATTTACATTTACATTCATTTTAATGTATTTAATTTACGACGAACATAATATACATTTAAATACATGTGCTCAAAGTGAACAAATTACAGTCTGCTTTGGTTTTCAGAGAAAGGGTGTGTGTGGGTGTGAGTGTTTAATCTGCTTATGGTAATGCAATAAGCCGTGGAAGGATAAACCACAAAATTATTATAATGGCTATCTATTAGAGGTGGATAGGGATACAAGGGATAGGCTGGAAGTGAGGAAAAGAAAAACCGGATTTCTTTGGCCAGGTGAAGTAGTGGGCAACTGTAGCTTGGCTCCTCGGGAGGCTGAGGCAAGAGGATTGCTTGAGCCCAAGAGATGGAAGTCACTCTGAGCAACATAAAAGGATTCTGTCTCAAAGAAAGTAAAAATGATAAATATGGAGAGCTATCACTCCCATCCTTGTCCATCTTCATCCCATAATTACCCCTGTCCCTGGCTTGCCAGAAACGTGGGTCTATCAGTCTTAAAACCAGGGCTGCCCCTGGCAAGCAGCAATGGTTGGCCGGCCTCTCCTTCCTACAAGAAGAATCATTATCGGGTTTTTAAGTATTATTCAGTGCCCACGGTGGTCAAAGCCTGTGAATCCAGTTACTCAATGGAGGTGGGATAGGATCACAAGGCAGGAGGATCACAAGTTTTGGGCCAGCCTGAGCTACGTAACAAATTCCAGGCAACTTGTCACCCTCAAAGGAAAATAAAAAGAGGAATGGGCAAGTGGAAGAATGCTTACTCAGCACCCACGAGGTCCTGGGTTCAGTTTCCATTATTGTAAGACTAAACAAACAACAAAAATTCTCTCAGGCTTTCTTCAACAAAAATAAAGCAATGTAAGTTCTTTCTTCATCCTTTCTCACAAAATGCCGTATACTATAATTTTTCACTACTCTCCATTTTGTTTTTCCTTAGGATGAATCTTAAAACCTTCTCGTGGTGAGGGTCTTTACGCCTCTGAGCAGTTGCGGCGTGCTGTGCCGTGTAGATGCACTGGGGCCCGCATTCTTGCTGGTGAACCAGCTGTCCCTGGTAGCCCGCTCTTAAGCCTGCTGTAGAGAACCTCAAATGTGCTCCTTATGAGCACAAATTAGAATGCAGTTCCACAGTCAAGACTCTGAACCAAAGAGTAAATAGTACATCCATCTATCATTCTAGTGAGTTCTCCAAATTCCCTTGTAAAAGGTTATGCCATTTGGGGGAGGGGGGAGCCAGAGAACTGGTTCAGCAATTAAGAGCACTTGTTCTTCCAGAGGACCCAGATTTCATTCCCGGCATGCACGTGGATCACAAGCATCCATAACTCCAGTCCCAGGAGATTCTAGGGCCTCTTTTGGCACCCATGGGCACAAGGCACACACGGTACACAGATATACGTGCAGGCAAAATGTTCAAACACACAACATAACAATAAATAAGTCTTTTTAAAAAAGAAAACATTATGCCATTTTGAAGTCCTACCAGACTTATATGAGAGTACCTGTCTCTCTTTGTGGAATAGACAGCATCTCTAATACCTCTCATTGTCACCGATGTTACTTTGAGAAAAGGTCTCATGTAGTTGAGGTTCTAACTCTTTTTAAGTAGCTAAAAATGATCTTGATCTCCTGATCCTCCTGCCTCTACCTCCCAATATTCTGGGATTACAGGTATGCACCACCAAGCCTGGCTTCTAAGAACTCTAAATTTCTATTTCTGACATCTAACACTCCACTTTTAACTTTGTTGTTGAAGTTTGGAACACACAGATGCATCATAAATTCATAGCCAGATTCATTTCGTGCAACTGAGCACAGCTAGGTCAAACAAATGGGACATTGTCAGCACCTCAGAAGCCTTCCCCCATCACTCGCCGTAAATAAAAGGATTCTGTCTCAAAGAAAGTAAAAGTGATAAACATGGAGAGCTATCACTCTCATCCTTGTCCATCTTCCTCCCATAATGACCCCTGTGCCTGGCTCCCTTACAAGGTTGCCAGCATTTCAATTTGTACTAGAACACATGAGTTTGCATGGTATTCGGGCTAGTCTTATGTCAGCTTGACAGAAGCTAGAGTTATCTGAAAGGAGGGACCTCAGCTGAGAAAAGGCCTCTGTAAGACCCAGCTGTAAGGCATTTTTTTTCTTTTGGTTTTTTTTTTCCCCTTTTATTTTATTTTACAATACCATTCAGTTCTACATATCAGCCACGAGTTCCCCTGTTCTCCCCCCTCCTACCCCCTCCCCTTACCCCCAGCCCACCCCCCATTCCCACCTCCTCCAGGGCAAAGTCTCCCCCGAGGACTGCAATCAACCTGGTAGACTCAGTCCAGGCAGGTCCAGTCCCCTCCTCCCAGATTGAGCCAAGCGTCCCTGCATAAGTCCCAGGTTTCAAACAGCCAGCTCATGCAATGAGCACAGGACTCGGTCCCACTGGTAAGGCATTTTTTTAAACTGGTGATCAACGGGGGATAGTTCAATCCATTATGAGTGGGGCCATCCCTGGACTGGTGGTCCTGAGTTCTATAAGAAAGCAGGTTGCACAAGCCATGGGGAGCAAGCCAGTAAGCAGCACCCTCCAGGGCCTCTGCATCAGCTCCTGCATCCAGGTTTCTCCTCTGTTTGAGTTCCTGTCCTGACTTCCTTCAGTGATGAACAGTGATATGGAAGTATAAGCCAAATAAACCCTTTCCTCCCCAACTCGCTTTTAGTCATGGTGTTTCATTGAAGCAATAGAAACCCTAACTAAGACACATGATTTTGTTTGGGGGGTTTGTTTTTGTTTTGGGCAGAATTGGTTTTATTGTTGTCGTTGTGGTTTTTTGTTTTGTTTTGGTTTGTTTGTTGGCTTTTGGGTCTTTTGTTGTTGTTGTTTGGTTTTTTTTGTTTGTTTGTTTTTTGGTGTTTCAAAACAGGGTTTATCTGTATAGCCCTGGCTGTCCTAGAACTTGCTTTGTAGACCAGACTGGCTTTAAACTCACAAAGATCTCCCTGCCTCTGCCTCCTGAGTGTTGGTGTGTGCCACCATAAACTGGTTTTTTTTTTTTAAGATTTATTTTACTTTGTGTGTTTGAGTGCTTTGCCTGCATGTATGTCTACACCACATGCATGCATGTCTACACCACATGCATGTGTGTCTACACCACATACATGCCTGGTGCCTAAGGAAATGGTGAGACTCCATGTGGGTGCCGGGAATTGAATACAGGTCCCTTTCAAGAACAAGTGCTTTTTTATTTTTATTTTTTTATTGGTGTTCTGCCTATATGTATGTCTGTGTGAGGGTGCTGGATCCTGGAGTTACAGACAGTTGTGAGCTGCCATACGGGGGCTGGGAATTGAACTCAGGTCCTCTGGAAGAGAAGTCAGTGCTCTTAGCTGCTGAACCATCTTTCCAGCCACAGAACAAGTGCTTTTAACCACTGGATCAACTCTGTAGCTCAAGACACATGGGTTTTATTTTGTATGAATGGATCCACAGCACTGGAAAAGAAAGAAAACATAAATACATGGGAAGGTATATGTGGAAGCTGATGATCTGGAGACCAGTTGATGGAAAGTATCCATACCAGGTACCTTTGGAGCATCTACCATACCCCCTGTTGCGGGGGATGGTGTCTGTGTCCAGTAGCTTGAAGACCACATGTGTGAGTTCAGAGTATCCACGTAGGATCATCCTCCAAATCTAACTTTTAAAAATCTCTTCATAAAAACATCCAAAAAGAAATTAAACACTATGTTGGGTTATAAAACAAAGAAGAAATCATAAATATGTGTGTATTTTCAGGGCTGAGGCTGTAGTTTAATGATACAGTGTTTGCCTAGAAAATACAAAGCCCTAATGTTCAATCTTCAGCCTCAACCAAAATAATAAATATTTACATTTTGCATTATAGACACACCATTAATTCTAAATGCTATTGCTATATAAAATTAAGAGACTATTTGTTCTCTTAGAGATTTTGAAGTTTTTTTTTTTTAATGAAATACAGGATCATATCCAAATAATTATAAGGTAAAACCCTTTGTGAAAGGTTCCATAGGGGCAATGTCTCAGGACTCAGATTTTGTTTCTGTAACATTATTGTTTATTAGTCATGGAACACCTGCTCAGCATGAGAGAAACCTCTAGGTCAAGCCCCATTGCTGCCACAAAAATAAATACGTGAATATAAAAGTGATGTTTTTTTTTTAAGGTAAGTACGTTTGTGTTGTCTTTAAAGAGGGAAACTAGTTGGTCAATATAGGGTAAACATTAAAGGTTAGCTCTCGAAGCCTCGGGTAGAAAGATACAAGAAGCGTACAATTGTGAGAGCCCACAGTGCTGGAAGTAAGACTAAAATTATTGATAACAAGCACAGAACACAGGAAGCGGGAAATGGAGAGCGGCTCCTGGACACTCCCGAGAGCATGTTGCTCTGTGTAGATAAAGCCGGAAGCTACTTCCTTCAATGCCACAGTTCTAATGTGGGTAATCACTCCTGGGGAAATCTCAGACCGGGGCACAGACTTGCATGAAGGTAACCCAAAACATTTAGTAAGAAGCACGAAAACTTACAAAAATTAATTAATTAATTAATTAGATCTTGACAGGTAGGGAAGCGATGAAACAAAATTCGACGCGTGAACATTTTATTTAGTTATTACAAAAGACTTAAAATGAACCATATTTAATTCATAATAGTGCTTACTCTGGGGCTGGAGAGATGGCTCTTCCAGAGAACCCAGGTTTGATTCCCAGCAGCCATGTGGTGCCTCAAATCACCGGAAGCTCTGTTCTAGGGAATCCAGTACCTTCTTCTGGCCTCCTTGGGCACCAGGCAAGCAAGTGTGGCACAGACATACATATCCAGGCACCCATATGCATAAAAAAAATTTTAATTAATTAAAAAAAGAGTGCTCACTCCGCAAGGGTGAGGACCTGAATTCAACTCCTTAGCACCCGTGAGTTTTAAAAAAATGCCGCCGGGCGGTGGTGGCGCACGCCTTTAATCCCAGCACTTGGGAGGCAGAGCTAGGTGGATCTCTGTGAGTTTGAGGCCAGCCTGGTCTACCAAGTGAGTTCCAGGAAAGGTGCAAAGCTACACAGAGAAACCCTGTCTCAAAAAAAAAAAAAAATGCCAGTCAGGGTGGTGGCGGCCCATGCCTTTAATCTCAGCACTCAGGAGGCAGAGGCAGAAGGATCTCTGTGAGTTCCAGGACAGCCAGGACTGCTACACAGAGAAGCCTGTTTGAGGGGAAGGAGGGTCACAGAGAAATGTGACCATCTACCATAAGGGATATGCTATCTTAATCACTAGGGATCTAGGAAGGAGCAAAATAAAGTTTCTACCTTCATAGCCCTTAGCTGTACACACCCAGCATCAGACAGAAGGGAAGTGTAGATGCATGAGTATTAAGATGGTTGCGGTGGCTCACACCTATAGTCCCAGCTCTTAGGAGGCTGAGGCAAGAGGATCAGGAGTTCAAGGCCAGCCTGAGCTATGTAAGTTCTTGTCTCCAAAAAAAAAGGGGGGGGGGGAGTATTTTTAATAACCTTCAAGAACACATGAAAAGTTATAATTTCCCTGAAGATTGTTTCCCTGAAGGAGGAAATGGACCTCGGATATAGGCGAAGGGAATGTTTATCTGTAACTTCACTTTTGTTGGGAAAAATATAAGTCAACTGCATCCTCATATGGACAGTGGTCGGTTCCAGGTATGAGGCTTTCCAATCCACCACGTCAGTGTGTGTGCCTTATCAACTCCCCCAAACCAAAGAACTTGTGAAGGGAGTTGAGGATTTCAGTTGAGAACTGAAAGTGCAATATCTATTCTTTGCTAGAGAAAAGTCCTGGAGGAGCTGGGTTTCCCATGGGGTTCAAATGGTGTCTCTCCAACTGAAATGTGAGCAGAGGAAGCAAGGGGGAAAGGGAAAGAGGAACCAAGTTGACAGGGATTACCAAAGGCCTTGAACTTCTCAGGAAAGCAGAAGGCAAGATGATCTTCTGAGGGCTTGACGAAAGGGAGACTGAGCAGTGAGTTTCAGCAACAGGGAAAGGATTTTTAATAACCAATGTAGGAAACTCATTAGTGAGTCTCCAAGAGATTAATAAAAGGATTAGGGAGCAGGCTGGGAGTCAGGTGGCCTGAGTGAGGTTGGTGTCATGTCTTTCTCCAGAAAGACTTGGGAGGGTGGAGGAAGGAATAAAGTGACGGAGAAGGGAAAGGAGAAAGGAGAGGAAGGGAGAGAGAGAGGAGAAAGAGGGAGGGAGGGAGGGAGAGAGGGGAACGAAGGAGGGAGAGAGAGAGGAGAGGGAGGGACCGAGGGATGGAGGGAGGGAGGGAGGGAAGGAGAGAGGGTGGGGAGGTCAATAATGGTAAACTTGATGGACACTAGAAAATGAAATAAATGGACGGTATACCAGAGCTATAATCAAAGCCTTCTTTAAAGGTCCTAACCAGATGGCAAGCTGGATAGGGATTGGGAGGGGACAGTAGGAAGAGCTTTGACTCTCTTGGATCAAGAGCTATGAACAGCATGATACACAAACCAACTCTTCTATCTCTAGGACACAGGCAGACATCCCTCATTGAACTTGACATCCTTTATTTACAATCTTAAACACGGACTCAAAATTCTACTCAGTTCAGTACTCCAGGAGTCGGTGCCAGCAGACGAGAGCAGACACACGTGAGACCTACGTGACATCTGTACGGGTCAGCTTCTCTGGGGCAACAGCTACATCCTTTTAATTTTTGACTCTGTGTGCTGCACCGGGTACATAAAGACCCTCACTCAAAGAATGTGGGAAGCAAAAACAGGGAGAGGAAGAGAAAAGTGGGGGCGCGGGGGGGGGGGGGGGGGGGCCGGCGGTAACACAGCCCATGATGTCAGCAAAGAGTAAAACCAGAAGAAATTGAAAGTGGAGGTAAAAGAGGGTAGGATCGGAGTCAGAAAGCAGAGTTCCACACTGAAAAGTCTTTCGTGATGACATTGGCTCTGGTAGACACCGTTGTAGGTGCTGAATGGCTAATGTCTTAAGTTATCATTACCGAAACTCTGTTTCTTTGGGGATTGCTGTTGTGAATCGGGATCTTGCTGTGTATCTCAGGCTGGCCTGGAACTTGCTGTGTAGCCCTCCCTGCTCGCTTGAACTCTTAATCCTCCTGCCCAGCCTCCCCTATGACAGAATTAACACGTGGGCCACTATGTCAACCTACATTTTCTTCTAGGACGTCTTCTCATACCGTCCCCGGAACAAGAGCACGCAAGTGACATGCTGCCACTGAACTGCAAGCTTAGGCAGAGTACATTTACACTTTTGCTGTGGAGCCCTTTACAAGCCAAGGAGAGTTCACTCATGTTTTGTTTCCACAGTGTGGATTTTTTCCTCTGCCTCTATCTCCAAGCACTCCCCGCAGTTTTTCCCCAAGCTGTTTCAGGGTTTTAGGTCTTACGCTGATGTCTCTGACCCGCTTGGGGTTGATCTTTGGCAAAGTGAGAGCTAAAGATCTAGTATGTGTAGATCCTTCTTGCATGTGTAGCTGCACACCTTCTCTGGTGCTGTTTGTTACGGAGGCTGTCTCTTCTCCAATGAGCGTTTTGATGCTTTCGGCAAAACTCGGGAGACTGTAGCCACACAGGATCGCCTCTAGCTTTCCTGCTCTCCTCTGATGCTCCGCGTGTCTGTTTTTGTTACCATGGCTCCGGGGTACAGCTTGAAATCGGGTTCTGATGCTTCTGCATTACTCCTTTTGCTCATTACTCTTGTTTTTGACCACGCACAGGGTTTTTTTTTGTTTTGTTTTGTTTTGTTTTATTGTGCTTCGAAATGGGTTTTGAGGTGTCTTGTATAATATTAGAGGGACCAGCCTTAATATTATACATCCCAGGGGCTCAGGAGAGAGAACTACTAACGGCGAGGACTATTATCAGGAAATATAATCTCAGCACACCGAGTTCTATAGTCCACTTGCTTTAATCCCTCTGGCATAACATCCTTTATACACAGCTTCAGTTCTGTTCTCATGTCTAGCTCCTTTCTTGCCTGATTTCTCTCTATATTTATCTACTGTCCCCTCTAGGTTCTATCTTAATTCCTTCATCTAGTTCTGTCCCTTCTAGGTTCTCATCTATCTAGTTCTTTCCCCTATCAGCTCCTCTCTCGTCTCCTTCTCTCTCATCTGGCTCTTCCTCATCTTGTTCTTCCCCATCTGGCTCTTCCTCATCTTCCATCTCGTTCCTCTAGTCCTCTCTTTTAGCCCTTCAATCTAGTTCTTCCCCATCTCAGTTTGTTCCTCTCAAGGTCTTACCCATCTAGTTCTTCCATTCTCTTTCTCTTCTCCTCTGCCTCCTGGAAGTCTCGGTATATAAAGGGAGAATCCGAGCTAAATTGTGTAAAGCTATTATTACTTAACGTCCACCTCTCCTAGGCGGTGTCTCCTTGTGGAATTTACCGTAAATCAGGAGACTTGCATGTGGGCTGTTATCATTGTTAGTCCACCTGGGACTAACAATGGGCGCCCACCTGGGTGGTGTTTCCTGTAGTCCTTGAAAGTGGCCAAGGGAGATAGATAATCTAATTCCAGAGAAAGCCTTTCCTGAGGCTGTTCTCCAAATACCTGGAATGTGTATGTCCAGAGAGTGATCAGTCTACACTGTTAGCCCTTCTTAGGGAAAAGTCAATTGGGAAAGCTATGAAGGCACACATGACTTTCATAACAGAAGACAGCTGATATATAACAAGCCAAGTAACACCAAAAACTCCTTGGGATTTGGCTTCCTCTGGAGGAATTCCCTGATCCCTCCAGGTAGTGACTTTGCCATAACCAGCTGAGTTCTTATGATATATTCCTGCGGCCCGCAGCAGAGGTGGCTTTCTCTGTAAAGAATGATGTTGGTATTCTGACGGGAGTCACATCACGTCTGTAGGTTGCTTTTGATGAGACGGCCATTTTCACAGTGCCATTCTTGCAACCTGGGAAGTCTTTCCATGCTCTCACAGTTTTCATCCTAGAAGTAGTGTGTTTCCTTAGTGAGGTTCATTCCAAAGTGTGTGATTGTTTTTTTTTTTTTTTAAGATTTATTTTATTTCTGTGTATGTGTGTATTGGGGTAGGATGTGCATGTGAGTATAGGTGCCTAAGAAGGCCAGAAGAGAACATGGGCCCCCTTGGATCAGGACTCATAGGCGTTGTGAGCCCCCCAATGGGTGCTGAGAACCAAACTTGGGTTCTCTGCAAGAGCAGTACGTGCTCTTAACCACTGAGCCGTCCCTGCAGACCCTGCCAGTCTGTTTTTAAGAGACTTTTAAGTGGAAAGGTTCCCCTGTTTCTTCCTCAACATGCTTGTTATTGGCAGAGAGGAAAGGTACAGAGTGTTGCATGTTAATTTTCTCTTTGGTTATATTTTCATTGACCAAAATAGGGGATTTTTATGTTGATGGTTTTCCTAAAAAGCATGGAATGAGCCAGGCGGTGGTGGTGCACACCTTTAATCTCAGCACTGGGGAGGCAGAGTCAGGCGGATCTCTGTTGCTGGAGAGCTTCTCTTCAGGTCCCACCAAGCCCCACAGTCCCACAATCCATGTATAAAATAATCACTCAGACACTTATATTATTTATAAACTGTATGGCCATGGCAGGCTTCTTGCTAACTGTTCTTTAATCTTAAATTAACCCATTTTTATAAATCTATACCTTGCCACGTGGCTGGTGGCTTACTGGCGTCTTTACATGCTGTTTGTCCTGGCGGTGGCTGCAGTATCTCCCCCTCCTTCTTCCTGTTTCCCCAATTCTCCTCTCTCCTTGTCCCGCCTATACTTCCTGCCTGGTCACTGGCCATCAGTGTTTTATTTATATAGAGTGATATCCACAGCACTTCCCCTTTTTTTCTTTTTTTAAAAAGGAAGGTAAAATTACATATAACAAAACAATTATCGAGCAAGAATTACAGTTACAATATTAAAGAAGATGTCCTATCTATCTTATATTTGTGAGTTTAAGGTTTTATATCTAACTTATCTTTTATCGTAACTGAGGAAATTACAACTATCTAGTGTTCAACCACATCAAAGACCTGAGAAGGAACATAGTGGTACCTGAGAAATGGTAGATGGATGCAAGCAACTTTTGGGAATCTTGCAAGAGTAGACCAAGACAGCTGGCAGCCTGGACAGTCACCTAATATTTCTCAGCATTGTTGGTGCATTCAAAGTGGCTACAGGCCTAGAGTATATACAGGCCATTTTTAGAAGCAGGAATTCTGAAAGACCATCTTACCCTGTCTTGGCAGAGTACAGTGGTCGCTTTCCTTGTGTCCCACTTGTCCAGAAAGGACAGCATTGCATTCATACTGTCAGCCATCAAGGCAAGGGCAGTTCTTTGCCCAGTAGGCCATTTTGTGCCAAAAAGACAAACTTCCAAATGGAAATGTCTTAGAAGCCCAACATTTCCCTCAGGATCAAATTGGTGCAGCCAGGAGCAATTGTGTCTCACGTCAACAGAATTCTAAGTTATTTAAATGCCATATTCTCTAGGTCTAGTGTTTGAAGATTACCTATCTATCTGAAATATATCTATGTATACCTAGAAGATTTAACTAACATGGCTATAAATATGATTATCATAGATGGCTAATTATTAATCTATTTTTAATTATCCATTACAATTTTAAATGAGTTACATAAACATAATACCTCAAACAAGAATAGAAATATATATATATATATATATATATATATATATATACAGTATAACAAAATTAACTTCAAGTTTGTATCAATAAACTAAAATTTATACCAATGTAAAACATTTTAAACATAAACTAAAATCTATACCAATGTAAAACATTTTAAACAAGTTGTTCTTTAAAAGTAGGTTAATTAATCTACCCTTTTATCTTATCATCTCTATATCCTACATATCTATATCATATCCCCTTTTCTTTTTTAGAAAGAGATGGCATTTATAATCAACCTGTTTTAAATAAAAATATTGGTTTTTCTCTGTCCCACACCAGAGGGCTCTTTTGATTTTGGGACACAAGAATCTCTTAGCCATTTTTTTTAAAGCAATATGTCTGGGCTTAGAGGGGGAGTGAGCCAATTCCACCTCTAAAGCCAGCTTGGTATATTTGGGAATTTGGGCATAGCATCTCTTACTACTTCCTGCTGGAGGGGGGTGCTGTATCTTATGGGGATGCAAAGAAAATTTTAGGCCTATGGGGTAGTCCTGGAGGCTGTATTATGGGAGCCAGTTGCCTTGAAACCGTTTTGATGTTGGATCATCTGGGCCATGGTGTCATCGGAGATCTTTCAGGGGGTCTTGGCTGGTGAAACCTGATGTATCTTAATCTGGAACAAATCCACAGCCTCTGGCTTTCTGTGGAAACAAAAGCAGAACCTCTTTTCTAAAGCAACATATCCTTAAATCCAAATTTTGAAGTCAAGGTACCTTTAAAATAGACATTTTGGCATAACTCAACAGCTTTTGCAATCAAATGTTTTTATTCAGTTACGAATATCAAAGAGAACATAATCCAGATTTTTGTGTGGTAGCCATCTTTACGTGGCTTATTTTTTATATTATCTTGAGCCTATTGCTTTAAACTGCACCATTCTAAGACTGAAACGGTGGTGTGGCTGCTGGCTCTGCCCATTTCAGCTTACCAACATGGCGTTTTCCACCAGTTCTGTGAGTCATCAAGTCTCAGAAATAGTGGGTCTAAGCTTTTATCAAAGCAGCGTGTAGCCCAGAAACCTTTTTTTTTTTTTTTTTTTTTTTTTTTTTTTTTTTTTTTTTTAATACTAGTAAAGACTAAATCTACCATACAGCGTAATGTGCCGCTGGCAGACACCTCATTACCGCCATACTGTTGGTCAAACCCGAGTTTTGTGGCGTCTTGCTGCCATTATGAGACATGAAGCAGGAACCTGGTTTTGGCTCTGTTTAAAATTGGTTATTAAATATTCTCAGGTTTAAGGTGGAAACTTGAGCCGTTGGGTGCCATTTGTTGCTGGAGGGCTTCTCTCCAGCTTCCACCAAGCCCCACAGTCCCACAATCCATGTATAAAATAATCACTCAGACGCTTATAATACTTATAAACTGTATGGCCGTGGCAGGCTTCTTGCTAACTGTTCTTTTATCTTAAATTATCCCATTTTTTATAAATCTATACCTTGCCACGTGGCTGGTGGCTTACCGGCGTCTTTACATGCTGTTTGTCCTGGCGGTGGCTGCAATGTCTCTCCCTCCTTCTTCCTGTTTCCCCAATTCTCCTCTCTCCTTGTCCCGCCTATACTTCCTGCCTGGTCACTGGCCATCAGTGTTTTATTTATATGGAGTGATATCCACAGCAGATCTCTGTGAGTTCGAGGCCAGCCTGGTCTACAGAGTGAATTTCAGGACAAGCTCCAAAGCTACACAGAGAAACTCTGTCTCAAAAACAAACAAACAAACAAACAAAGAAAAAGTATGGAATACTTTGAAGTTGCTTCTAATATAAACTACATGGAAACTGCTTCTGGTTCTTCTGGTACCTGATTTATAGAGAATATTTGGGGTATTTAGCTGCCCAAATTTTAAACCATAACCATTCTACTATGAATTGTGGACACAAATATGTTTGGTAACACTGTCTTAATATTAGCACCACAACGGGTATGGTGGTGTGGTGGGTGTGGTGGTGTGGTGGTGTGGTGGTGTGGTGGGTGTGGTGGTGTGGTGGTGTGGTGGTGTGGTGGTGTGGTGGTGTGGTGGGTGTGGTGGCACAAGGCCAGCCTGGCCACATAGTGAGTTCCAAGAAAGCCAGAGCTACATAGTGAGACCTTGTCTCAAAAATAAATAAATAAATACCCACCCCCTCAAAAACAAATAAACAAGAATAACAAAACAGAGCACGTGCTTTTCTAGAAGAGCCAAGCTGATTCCCAGCACCCACGTCAGATGGCTCACAACCATGATAACTGAAGCCCTTAGGAATCCTACCCCCACCTCCGGCTTCCACCGGAGCCTGCACACACATGCACGTAAAAATAAACTTAACAACAAAAAACCATGGCAACTTGAAGTGTCTGTCTATAGTATGAAAACTCAAGAGTGATCACAGACATTGTTTAGAACATCAACAGTATTTCCAGGGGGAGGAAGGCTTTCTTCCTGGCGTCGCTCAAAATGGTCTGGTCTAATGGTGACCCAGGCAAACTCTCATAGATTTTCCTCTCTCCAAAGACAGTGCCCCAGTGCTTGAGTGTAGAGGGGGACCTGGGCTTTGCCCACCTCGGGTCCACCTCCGCTTGGCTTATAAGCCTACCTTTCTGTTTCCTCCTGCACCTCGGGACCGTAGTTCTCAGGAGTCTTTCCACCCGACTCCGGCACATTCCTCCCTTTTGTTCCAATGACGCCTCTTCTCGGCAGATTGAAATTTTACATTTTATTTATTATTATTTATCAATTATCCCCCAGAAAGCAACGACTACTTGACGAGAACTAGGCCTGCAGATAAATACTGATCTGTATTTAGCATGGATTTGTGCACAAGTTTAAAGAGGAGAATGCCTTTTAAAAATAAGAATGAAAAAGACTAAACAGAAAAATTGAGCCATGGTCCCACCAAATGTGTGTGTGTGCGTGCGTGCGTGCTTGTATTTGACAATGATAGAAGCCAATTTATAGTACTCTATTTCCTTATGGAGGCACAAAGTAAGACTCCTTCATGAGAGAGACTTTTTCCCTCATCCCTTCTTTCTAGAAAATAAGCATCATGGATATTTTCATACATTTATCAGAAAGCTGTACCCAAACAGTACGCAGGGTTATACTATGCCGGAATCTGTTTTCATTTGATGCTTTTGTGTTTTATTTTTAATAAAAAATTAATTCTGCCACAGCATCTGAATGGGTTTTTTTTTTCCTTTAAAATCAATTAGCTTTTGCTAGGAAAATCTTTTCCTGTTTAATATAGAATAATGATTTTTTTCATCTGTCAAGGGGGCTATTAATAAATGGTACCAGTGGGGTTAGAACACTCTCTGGTGTTTGCTTTAGGGGAACAGGGGGATTGTCGGAAATCCTAGCCAAACTGAACCATAATTAGAGAGAAAATGTTAGCAATTAGAACTATACATTAGGCTTTAATTTACGACGGTGGAAAAGTCAAGGGTGGAATTTCCGTTCCATTTTTAGGTGCAGCCAGATGGATTGCTCATTATAGGATAATTTCCGCCAATCCTCTGTGTTTCTCGGGGTAACAGCGTGGCTGAGAGCACCTCGCAGCCCAGTGACTGTGACTTCATCTTATCTCTTGTGGGAGTGGAGCACTGGGTAGGATGTCGATCGAGCAGCCATCAGTTCCCTGCCTCGGCATTGACACTGGGAATCCTTTTTATGTGCTGAATTTCAGGTCAAGAGAGCAGTATGGAAACACAAATGTCTTAATGTAATTTGCTTTTCTGTTTTCATCGACAAATGTTGTACTGGTGTTGTTCAATACCTCAAACCTTAAAAAGGGTTTCTCATTGGTATTCCTACTCTCGTTTTTCCCCAAGAAACCAAAACGAGCACTTTAAGCTGTTTTGTTTTTTTTTTTTAAAGAAGATCTTCTCAAATCAAAATAATATAGCTGCAATCTAATGCCAGGAAAAAGGCTCCTGTGTCTATTAAATGATAGATTTTTAAAATATGAGTTATACTTTATGGTTTATCCTATTTATTTCACAATCAAATGTGATTTCTCTCTAAAGTGTCCTAACCAATTTTCCTTTTATAAAATGAACTTGGGGCCAAAATGTTAATTAGTACTTAAAATAAATGTATTTATTTCAGGATGAACAAGGTTTTCATATTTAAAACTTCCAGTTATTTTAAATTATACTGAGTTAAAAACCTGTCATTGTCTGCCGGGCGGTGGTGGTGCACGCCTTTAATCCCAGCACTCGGGAGGCAGAGGCAGGCAGATCTTTGTGAGTTCAAGGCCAGCCTGGTCTACAGAGCGAGATCCAGGAAAGGCACAAAGCTACACAAAGAAACCCTGTCTCAAAACAAAACAAAACAAAAAACAAAAAAACAAAAAAACTGTCATTGTCTCCTTCTCAAGTGAAAACACAATTGCTGTTAACCATTAGTTCTTACTTTATTTCATATTTTTTTGTGATCTGCTACATGCTAGCAAGCATACTACCACTTAGGTATGTCTCCAGTCATCTCTTTCTATTTCCCCTTTTTTATTTGGAGACAGATTGTCTCTAAATTCTCTAGACTCGCCTCAGAACTCACCCTCCAGCCCAGGGAGAACTTGGGCTTTCAATTTCTCCATCTCTGCCCCAGGAAGCTTGAACCTGCAGTCCTGGGGCACCAGCCGGGCCTGGCACACGTTACGTTTCATTGTAGAAAATAAATGTAATAGATATATTTTTTTTTTACATAGAGTCCACTCCGCTTACTGAAATGCCCTGTGTAAGAATCATACAACTTGCTTTGACAGCAAGTGTGCTAAAATTAGAACTATATAAGTAAGATTAACATGGCCCCTGCTTAAGAACAACATGCAAATTTAGCAAGTGTTCCATATTATTATCAATTTTGTTTATTTATTTTACTGTTTGGGGCTGTGTGTGTGTGTGTGTGTGTGTGTGTGTGTGCGCGCGCGCGCGTGCGAGAGAGAGAGAGAGAGAGAGAGAGAGAGAGAGAGAGAGAGAGAGAGGACAACTTCCAGGAGCAGGATCTTGTCATCTACCACTGGGATCCCTGGGATTAAACCAGGTCATTAGGCTTGGTGGCAGACGCTTCTACCCTCTCTTTACCTTTTTCCTTCTTTCTATTCTTTCTACTCCCTCCTCCTTCTCTTTTCTTTTGAGATGGGGTTTCTTATTGGCTTGGAACTCACCAAGGAGACTAGGCAGGCTGGCCAGAATGCCCCAGGGATCCACTTGTCTCAGGCTCCCCAGAGCCAAGATTACAAATGCACACCTCCATGTCTTGCTTTTCTTGTGTGGGTGCTGGGGACCAAAGTATTTCCCTAGCCTGGTGTGTGTGTGTGTGTGTGTGTGTGTGTGTGCGCGCGCTAAGACAGGGTCTCATGCAGCCTATTTGGCCCAAATTAATTATGCAGCCAAAGCTCTTCATTATGCCCCTATCCCCCTTGTACTAGAGTTATAGATGTGTGCGGCCATCTATAGCATTCTATACAAAAGAGAAGGAGGAGGGAGCTTTGGTCCTGACTTATTTCACCTATTGGTCAGAAAGGTTCCTAAATGTTGTCAGGCTTTCCTTCCTTTTCCATTCAAGTGATCTTGATTTTAAACACATTGAACTTATTTTATAAACTGTACCTCCACATCTAAGTTTTGTTTGGGTTCTACTACTGCAGTTGTATCTGTGTATGGCACCCCCAAAGCTGGTAAGATGGGCTGGTTTGTTTAACTACTTGAGTCCACCACAGGCAGTTTAGACAATAGACAGACCTAGGAAAATGTCTAGTCTTTCCATGAAAGATCCAGTTAGAAAGAAGGCATGCAAAAATAATTAGAGTCGTGACATGGAAAGAAAAACACTTAATCGTATACTTGTGTTAATTTTTTTGTTGTTGTTTTGGGTTTTGTTTTGTTTTGTTGTTTACTCAAGACAGTTTCTATGTGTAGCCCTGGCTGTCCTGGAACGCTCTTTACAGACCAGGCTGGTCTTTCTCAGGATCAGAGGTGTGGGCCACTACACCCAGCCAGCAGATGCTCTTAACCACTGAGCCATCTCTTCAGGTCTAGTTATTGTTTTTAGTTCTCATAAAGATTGCATCCTGCTGTAACAATCTTTGTACACTGGAACTATGTGTTTCTCTCATTATTAATAAAGAGCTGCTTGGCCAATAGCTAGACAGGCTTTTCAGGGCAGAGAGAATGCTGGGAAGAAAGAGGGTGGAGTCTGGGGAGTTGCCAACAGACTCAGAGAGAAGCAAGATGAACGTGCTGTGTTGAAAGAAGGTACAGCCACATGGTAGAGGGTAGATAAGAAATATGGGTTAATTTAAAATAAAAGAATTAGCTAATAACAAGCCTGAGCTATTGGCGGAGCATGTATAATTACTATTAAGTCACTGTGTGGTTATTTGGGAGCAGCTGCCGAGACACAGAGAAACTCAGCCTACAGCGTCCTCCATGCAGGGTGACCCTGAGAGCAGATACACTGTCCCTGGTGCACATGTGTTCCCTACACAAGTTAATTTGACAACTTGTAATTGTGAACCATTGATTTTGCTTGGGGTGTGGTTCACCTCATTTCAGTGATTTTATGTATTTGTGTCTGTAGACAATATATTCCAAATAAGCAGTGCCAACACAGGATTATAAAGACAAGGAAATGGAGTTTGAGGGCCTTCAATTCACCAAGTAAATCTTTATTTACTCAGAACTTTTATAGATCACAAAATTTTTTTCACTGCAGAAACATTTGAAAGTTCTTAAGTCTAAAGAGAAAAAGACAGAATTTATTGTAAAATGGGATGGGTTTTTAAAACTTTCTGTCAAACTTATATTGAAGACTTTTTTCTATTATTGTAAATCACTCCATGTAACAGGAATATTTAAAATTAAGAGTTCTTGATCAACAAAAGGAAAAATAGATTAACAGATGTAATTATATTATCTATCAAATATGAGTGTGTGAAGATCCATTTTTGACCAACTCATTGATAAATTTGTACAAGTTACACCTCCAGCTCAAAATAGCACACTGTAATATTATTGTTGATTGTGGCAGGAGGCAGATATGTAATTTCAATATTTTATCCCCTTTCTTTAAACATGCATTAAGAGGGCTGAGAATGTAGCTCAATTGATAGAGCACTTGAGTGGGACTTATGAAGGCCTGGGTTAATTCCCTGCACCACACAGAATCAGGCGTCAGCATACACTTACAATCCCAGTACTCTGGAGGTGGAGGTAGGAGAATCAGAAATTTAAGATCAACCAGGTGGTGGTGGCACACACCTTTATTCCCAGTGCTCGGGAGGCAGAGGCAGGTGGATCTCTGTGATATCGAGATCAGCCTGGTCTATACAGTGAGTTCCAGGACAACCAGGGCTACACACAGAGAAACCCTGTTTCAAAGAAAGGAAGGAAGGAAAGAAGGAAGGAAGGAAAGAAGGAAGGAAGGAAGGAAGGAAGGAAGGAAGGAAGGAAGGAAGGAAGGAAGGAAAAAGTTGTTGTCCAAGGTCATCCTCAGTCACATGGCAAGTTCGAGGCCAGCCTGGGTGATAAGAGACCCTGTCTCAGAAATGTCAAAAAAAAATGAAACCAAGAACAGTGACTGGAGAGATGGCTCAGAGGTTATGTGTTTGCTTACTGCTCCTGTAGGTTCCCCTGGGCATTAGTGAACTGCCACACAGCTCAGTACTCACTCGGAATCCCCACATAGAGCTGACATCTGTCATATTGATCCAACTTTGTATATGAAAAAGTTTTCCTTCGTGACCTGGGCACCTAGGATACTGTCCCCGAAAGGAGGCCTGTCCTTTGTGAGAGGGGTGTTGCCTCACAACCAAGTCTTACCAGATTTTTCACTTGAAAGAGCTCTCATTACATTTCATACAAGAAGCAAAACTATAGCCAGGCTTCGTGATCAATCCCTGCAATCCAGGTTCCCGTGGACTCTAGACTCCAGGTTCACCAAGAAAGCCTGTCTCAAAGGAATAAGGTAGCTGATAGAGCAGGACACTGGCCAGCCTTCTCTGGCCTCAGCACATACTCACATATACCAGTACACACAGCATGAGCATAACACACACACACACACACACACACACACACACACACACACACACACACACACACACGAATGCATGCACAGTCCCGGGCACAGAAAAGAAGCATCGTACATGTTCACAAGAGAAAGAGAGATTTCTGCATGAGGAGGGAGCAGGTGAGCAGATTAGCGTGTGCTATGGTGAGTCTAGGATTAATCTTCCTGCCAAATTGATCAGTACCTGCTTATTAACTACCAGAGATTGATGAAAAGTTTCTTAGTGCATGGTGCACACCTGCAATCCCGGTGCTCAGGAGGCTGAGGCAAGAGAATTATAAGTTCTTGACCAGCCTAAGATACATAGCAAAATCCTCCTTCAGGAAGGAAGAAAGGAGGGAAGGAGGGAGGGAGGGAGGGAGGGAGGGAGGGAGGGAGGGAGGGAGGGAGGGAGGAAGGGAGGGAGGGAGGAAGGGAGGGAGGGAGGGAGGAGGAAAGAAGAAGAAGGAGAGGCAGAGAGAGTTCTCTGCATGTCTAATCATTCTTCACTTCATCAGCATGCCACACTACCTGCTCACCAAGACACAAAGTGACAATCACTACAGGGGCTGTGGTTCAGTGGTTAGAGCAATTATGCCCAAGGCCCCGGGTTCCATCCTCAGCACCGCAAAAACAAAACTGTGACCCTCTTTCTTATTTCCCTTCTACGAGCAGAAAACGCCTTTCTGTTTATTTCCCTGAAAAGAAAGATGACTTACTCATCATTCATCTCTCACCACTGTATACAAAATGTCGTCCCTGTGAAGTCTGTGTCCACTTTGGTTAACACTCCTTGCCCCGCCACTGCCACACAGGGCCTTCGTGATTTCCCTTCCTGATGCCACGTTACCCCCGAGACTGGCCGTGTAGTGCCTGGGTCTCATCAGCCTCAGATCGTTTGTGATGAGGTCTCACTACACAGCCCTAGCTAACCTGAAACTTGCTACAGACCAGAGTGGCCTTGCCTCTCCCTCAGGAGCACTGGGAAGACAGGGTTGTGCTGCCATATTCAGAAACCGTAATGAGTTCTGTTACTTCACCCATAAGTTATAATTATCAGAATGCTTATAACACTGTTTAACTCATCAGCAAGAGAGCACCTTGGAGCCGCCTGCCATCCGGTCACAAGACTAAATACGTAAGAGGAAGAATAGGGTCTGAGCGATCTCGTGATTCCAGCGTCTAAGACAAAAACAAACAATGGAACCTCCTGAACTAAGGTACAATCTTTTCAAACTCACCAGAGAAAACTCTGGTGACATTAGGTCCTTGCAAGGTCAATGACTGGACACTACCTCCTCAAATTTAAAAAGTACGTGAAATTCTCTATTGGTAATAGTTTAATAACTACTGAGATATAACCAGTAATTATTACAATAGAATTAATTGTTGACAACTACTAAATACAATTGTTTAAGCACGGACAATTTTTTGTTTGTTTGTTTGTTTTCAAGACAGGGTTTCTCTGTGTAGCCCTGGCTGTCCTGGAACTTTCTCTGTAGGCCAGGCTGGGATTAAAAGCATGTGCCACCATCGCCTGACTCAGACTGCAGTTTCTTGAGGGCTATGGAGATGGCCTGTTAGTAAAATGGTAGCGACATAAGCATGAGAATGTGAGTTCAACCCTCTGCACCCATATAAAAAGCAGGCATGGTAGCATGAGCTTGAAGTACCAGTACTGGGAAGGTAGAGGCAGACAAGCGGATCCCTGGAGTTCACTGGCTAGAGGTCTTAGTGAGAGAGACCCTGTCTTAAAAAACAAGATGGATTCGCTCCTGAGTAACAACATCCAAGGTAGACTTCTGGTCTCCCTGTGTATGCATGTGTACACACACACACACACACACACACACACACACACACACACACACACAAAGAGAAAGAAAGAGAGAGAGAGTTCATCTGTGTCTACTTTAAAACCATAAATTGGAAACTAGGGAGGAAGAGAAGGCAGAAAAAACAAAGATGACGTCATAGCTACGTCATGGTACATTGCAGAGGAAGGACGGCTGGGAGACCCATTTGATGGCACACACCCTTTGGCAATCATGTCTCAGACCCCCATGTGTACCCAGGGATGAGCATGACATCCCTTGGGTTATTGCTTGTTCCCACAGGAAGTACATGGCAAATACCAGTCATTGCTTCTCAGTTTTTCACTAACTGAAACGTAACGGAGGCGAAAGCTGCGGTCTCCAGTTGGACTTCCTGGAGTTAAGTCATCCGCTACTGTTTGGACCTGGAACATCTCTCAAAGGCCCGCTAGGCAGCCACTGCCAGTCAATGACTGCAGGTTGGATACCAGCTCTCCTTGGTTTCCAGCTTGTTAGATACAAACCTTAGGTTTTCCCAGTCTCCATAATTGTGTGAGCTAATTCCCTATATAAATTCAGATTGGACTGGCAAGATGGCTTAGTAGGAGAAAGTGCTTGCCGTGACAGCCTGATGATCGGAATTAAGTCCCAGAATGCATTTGTGGAAGGAAAGAACCAAGTTCAGAAAGTTATCCTTTGATCTCCACACATGTGCCATGGCCCTTGAGCATCTGTTCTTACACACACACACACACACACACACACACACACACACACACACACAGAATATTAATCAATAAAATTAAAACTTTAAAAACAGACCTTAAAATGATATTCTGTTGTAGAATATCATTTTAAGGTATGTTACTTTTGTTTATGTTGCATTTGTTTAACTGTGAAGCTGTGTTATCATGTCTGTCTAAAATATCTGATTGGTCTAATAAAGAGTTGAATGGCCAATAGTGAAGCAGGAGAAAGGATAGGCAAGGTTAGCAGGCAGAGAGAATAAATAGAAGGAGAAATCTGGGATTAAAAAAAGAGAACAAGGAATGAGAAAGGAAGGAGGAGGACTTCAGGGGCCAGCCACCCAGCCACTCAGCCACCTAGCCACCCAGCCATCCAGCCACCCAGCCACCCAGCCACCCAGCCACCCAGCCACCCAGCCAGACATGGAGTAAGAAGGAAAGAAAAGCTATACAGGAGTAGAGAAAGATAAAAGCCCTCAGGCCAAAGATAGGCGGGATAATTTAAAGTTAAGATAATTTAAAGTTAATTAAAAGCTGGCTAGCAACAAGCCAAGCTAAGGCCAAGCATTTATAATTAAGAATAAGCCTCCATGTGCAATTTATTTGGGAGCTGGATGGCGGACCCCTGAAAAAAGCAAAAACAACCAAAATATTCAAGATGGAAAGCCAGGTCCCATTGATCCTATGTGGCCCTGTTATCTAGAGAATCTTGACCAGTCCAGGTGAAACCCAGGAACTCTGAGAAGTCATGTAGAACCAGTGTCCTAAAAGATTCTCCACAACCCTTTCTGTGGTTAATATTGTAATCTGGTTGTAGTGTCGGCAGCACAAGAACAATGCTCAGCAATGTGGTGGGTACTGAATTTAATAAATGCCCGTTGGATTAATCAATGAACAATTAAGCTAATAAAACCTTAGCTGAAGCAAAGTCTCCCCACTGGATTTAATCACCTACAAAGCACTCAACGGCCCACAACACATGTAGAGGTGGTAGCCAAACAAACATAACATCTCAGATTCCAGTGGACCTCCTCTGAGAAGGGGCACTGTCTGGGGCCGTTTCTCAAATGTCACAGATTCCTGTTTGCTATGTTAATGTGTCGCTTCTAATGTTTTATTCAGTGTGAAGTGTCTAGAGAGCGACTCCATCATCAGCGTCTCCATAATATATTATATAGACTCATTCATCTGTTAAAGATTGAGTTACATAGCTAAGGAGCATTCTCAGTGCTAGTCCCTGAGGAAACTAAAGATGAGTGACTTCTCCCCAGAGTTCACCATCTAATGGGGGAAAACAAACACTGAGGGGGGAAATGTGGTAAGTATCATCTTAGGAGTGCACTGAGTAAATACAGAAGTACAATGGTAGGCTAGAAAGCTTGGTTTGTACTAAGAAGTACAAATGGTGG